>NW_028318245.1:6002500-6162500 GCF_062004578.1 Staurois parvus | reverse complement strand
ATACAAGGCATGATGGATCCTCCACACCATGACACCACCAGCCTGAACCATTGATACAAGGCAGGATGGACTCTCCACACCGTGACACCACCAGCCTGAGCCCTAGATACAAGGCATGATGGATCCTCCATACCATGACACCACCACCACCAGCCTGAACCGTTGATACAAGGCATGATGGATCCTCCACACCATGACACCACCACCACCAGCCTGAACCATTGATACAAGGCAGGATGGATCCTCCACACCATGACACCACCACCACCAGCCTGAACCATTGATACAAGGCAGGATGGATCCTCCACACTGTCACACCACCACCACCCCCACCAGCCTGAACTGTAGATATAAGGCAGGAAGGATCCACCACACTATGACACCACCACCAGCCTGAACCGTTTATACAAGGCATGATGAATCCTCCACACCATGACACCACCACCACCAGCCTGAACCGTTGATACAAGGCATGATGGATCCTCCACACCATGACACCACCACCACCAGCCTGAACCATTGATACAAGGCAGGATGGATCCTCCACACCATGACACCACCAGCCTGAGCCCTAGATACAAAGCAGGATGGATCCATGCTTTCATGTTGTTTACACCAAATTCTGACCCTACCATCTGAATGTCGCAGCTGAAATCCAGACTCATCAGACCAGGCAACGTTTTCCCAATCTTCTATCGTCCTATTTTGGTGAGCCTGTGCAAATTGTTGCCTTCGTTTCCTGTTCTTAGCTGACAGGACCAGCACCTGGTGTGGTCTTCTGCTGTTGTAGCCCATCTGCTTCAAGGTTGGACATGTGCATTCAGAGATGGTATTCTGCATACATTGGATGTAATGAGTGGTTATTTGAGTTACAGTTGCCTTTTTATCATCTCCAACCAGTCTGCCCATTCTCCTCTGACCTCTGAGCAAGGCATGGTCCTCCACACAACTGCCGCTCACTGGATATTTTCTCTTTTTCAGACCATTCTCTGTAAACCCTATAGATGGTTGTGTGTAAAAATCCCAGTAGATCAGCAGTTTTTGAAATACTCAGACCAGTCCGTCTGGCACCAACAACCAGGCCATGTTCAAAACTGAAGTTCAAAGGATGAGCGTTAGGGCGTCAGTTAAGAACAGAAAGTGGAGGCTACAATTCACACACGCTCACCAAAATTGGACAATAGAAGACTGGGAAAACATTGCCTGGTCTGAACACCTTACATGGAGACATCCTGACACCTTTCATGGAGACATACTGACACCTTCCATGGAGACATCCAGACACCTTCCATGGAGACATCCTGACACCTTCCATTTAGATATCCAGACACCTTCCAAGGAGACATACACACATCTTCCATGGAGACATCCAGACACCTTCCATGGAGGCATCCAGACACCTTCCATGGAGACATCCAGAAACCTGCCATGGAGACATCCAGAAACCTGCCATGGAGACATCCAGAAACCTGCCATGGAGACATCCAGACACCTTCCATGGAGAAATCCTGACACCTTCCATGGATGATGGTTGTGCTTGAAAATCCCAGTAGATCAGCAGTTTTTGAAATACTCACACCGGCTCGTCTGGCACCAATGACCATGTTATGTTCAAAGTTCCTGAAATCCCCTTTCTTCCCCATTCTGAAGCTCGGTTTGAACTTCCGCAAGTCATCTTCACCATGTCTAGATGCCTAAATGCATTGAGTTGTTGCCATGTGATTGGCTTAATAGCAATTTGCATTACCAGGAAATTGAACAGGAGGACCTAATAAAGTTGCCGGAGAGTGTATGAGCCACAACAATATGGCTGCCCCCAGGAGCGTATCTTCCTTAAGTCTTGGCATCTTCTAAGGGCTCTCACCTCCGCTGGTCTATGGGCTGGCTGGTTTCTCCCACCAGTGCCTGGAGGTGTCCAGCCCATCCCAGATTCTTAGTAGCCATGTGTGTCTCCTCTGCTGCAACTAACCCCTGGTTATCCAGTCCAGACTCCACCCCCTAGTGGGAATGGAGTTCACCTTGCGAAATACTGTTTGTAGTTACCCTTTGTTAGGTTTCTCCTAACCAACGGGTGTCAAACTGGCGTTCCTCCAGCTGTTGCCAAACTACAAGTCCCATGAGGCATTGCAAGACTGACAGTTACAAGCATGACTCCTAATGCAGAGGCATGATGGGACTTGTATTTTCGCAACAGCTGGAGGGCCGGCCAGTTTGACACCCCTGTGGACCTCAGTCCAAGGATATGGTTTACTCCATCTGCTTCTGAGTAGTGTCCTCCAGTAGATAGCACGACATATTGATCATCATATCATGCAACTCCCTTCCTTTAACACTCCAGGATCATATCTTTATGTGGCAGGTGAGTACCGGTTAGTTTGGTAGCAATAAATATATACAAAAAAAACTGCATGCCAAATTTTGCCTATCCTAAAATTACAAAAAAGTAAACCACCAAAGCTAGCCAGTGCTAATGAAGTGTTTCACATTGAGTCCTCCTGCACATGGGACATTTTTACAGGGACTGTTTTTGGCTTTTGACATTTTTTTTTACAGCCAGTAAACCCTCCAGCATGTTATCCTAGGTGTCCATACACACATAGACTAGAATCAACGTTTTTTGGCTGGGATGTTTTTGGCTGGAGAAAAAAAACCCGGGACTAGTGGGCTTCTAGAGGAGTTTTTTTAGCTGAAAAAATGCTCTAATGCTAAAAAACGTGGAAAAACTCCGCAAACCGACATTTGTGGATTTTTTTTTACCCCCCCAAAAAAATTATTTTTTTGGTAAAAAGAAAAAAAAGCTAAAAAAACGCAAACGTGGAAAAAAAGTGGCAAAACGCCAATAAACGCTAATGCAAAAACACTAAAAAAAGCAGAAAAACTCAAATTTTATCGTGACTTTACACAACTAACGTTAACAGCGTTATCAAAATGCCCCCTCCCCCAGTATGCGTGGAGCCTAATAGACTGAAATAACAAAGAAAAAATGCAGCACTACCCATATGGAAGAAAACTATATTAGAAATGCTACAGTTTTGGCCATATTCAAAATATTTTGTAATATATAAAAAATGCATTTCAACACGCAGTGTGTGTATATATATATATATATATATATATATATATATATATATATATATAATATATATTTAAAAAATATATGTTTTTTAAAATATTTTTCATATATTTTGTAATATATAAAAAACGCATTTCAACATGCAGTGTGTGTGTGTATGTATATATATATATATAAATATATATATATATATATATATATATATATATATATATATACACACACACACACACTGAATGTTGAAATACGTTTTTTATATATTACAAATTATATAAAAGATATTTTTAAAAATGTATATTTTTTTAAATATATTCTTCAGATTTTTTTTTACATGTAAAAGAGTCATTTTAACATAGGTTCTGATAACTCATCCTCATACAACCAACACAGGCCAACAGACTAGGTACGTGGTTCTCATTTCCTTCTTTAACCTCTACCAGGATGTTCACAAGGTAATCTATTTACAGTCTACTTACACATAAACTTCTCCAAAAGCGAGGTTCCGAAACTCAAATTCATACAACTAACACAGGCCAACAGACTAGGTATGTGGTTCTCATGCCCCTTGTTAGATCTGCCCGGACATTCAGCACATCAACTATTTACTGTCTACTTACACATAACCTTCTCCAAAGGCGAAGTTCCGATAACTCATCCTCATATAACCAACACAGGCCAAAAAGCTAGGTATGGGGTTCTCATGTCCTTCTTTAGCTCTACCAGGATGTTCACAAGGTAATCAATTTACTGTCTACTTACACATAACCTTCTCCGAAGGCCACGTTTCGATAAAACATCTTCACAGTGTTGTTGATGAAGAACAAGCAGTTGTGATCAATGATAACAAAAACATAACAGTCCACACTATGGTTTACCAAAGCAAACTTTATTTTATTGCTGTCACGTGATGCATATCTTCATGTAACATAAAAGGACAATCTGAATCTGCACCATTGTTCCCTGAGAATTTCAATAAAGTGGAAATCCATTCTAACCTTGGATTTGCAGCCAGACCTCCCACCACTGTTCCCAGAGAACTTCTCTAAATAAAATGGAAGTCCAGTGCAAGAACTAAGGACAGCCTGAGACCCCACCATTGTTCCCAGAGAATTTCAATAAAGTGGAAATCAAACCTAAGCTTGGATTTGCAGCCAGACCTCCCAACACTGTTCCTAGAGAATTTCTCTAAATAAAATGGAAGTCCACTGCAAGAACTAAAGGACAGCCTGAGACCCCACCATTGTTCCCAGATAACTTCAATAAAGTGGAAATCCAACCTAAGCTTGGATTTCCAACCAGACCTCCCACCACTGTTCCCAGAGAACTTCTCTAAATAAAATGGAAGTCCACTGCAAGGACTAAAAGACAGCCTGAGACCCCACCATTGTTCCCAGAGAATTTCATTAAAGTGGAAATCCAACCTAAGCTTGGATTTCCAGCCAGACCTCCCACCACTGTTCAAAGAGAACTTCTCTAAATAAAATGGAAGTCCAGTGCAACAACTAAGGACAGCCTGAGACCCCACCATTATTCCCTGAGAACTTCTCTAAATAAAATGGAAGTCCAGTGAAAGAACTAAAGGGAAAGCCTGAGACCCCACCATTGTTCCCAGAGAATTTCAGGAATTAAAATGGAAATCCAGCCAGCACTTTTAGCATTTTTTACAAAATTTGAAAAGCCTTTGTCAGGTTAATGTTATCTATATCCCTGTTGAGAAAATGTCCCAAGTTCTTGTCCCAGGACTGGAAGTCCCTCCAGTGGGGACATCTACAGCCATTAAATGCATATCAAACTCTACTAAATAATAAACAGTTCCATGGATACCTGTGTACTTGTTGGAGAGACACCCCCCCCCTCAATTCTTGTCTGCATTACGCAAAAGAAAGAGAAGAAGAAACCTCAGGACAGAGAAGGGCAAAAAGTTGAGTTGAAAGCAACATGAGTAAGATGAAGATGGACAATGAATTAGAATTAAAAAATGAATTTATTGTAAGTAATGAAATTAAAACACAGATCACACCACAGCCCAAATAAATGTCCATGTGAATTGGTTGATCCTTTCAGACTGCCTCACCTATATTGTATGATTGTTCTACAGGCATAACCAGCTTATGAACCTCCACCATCAGTTTTTCAGTTGTCTCCGGTGGTGTGTGTTCTCTGGTGGAGAATTAGTGTCACTTTCTGCGCAAAACATTTCCCACATTCTGAACAGGAAAATGGCTTCTCACCGGTGTGAATCCTCATGTGTTTATCACGGTTTCCTTTACTGGGGAAGCATTTGCCGCACTCAGAACAGGAAAAGGGCTTCTCGCCAGTGTGGACCTTCTGGTGCGTTTTTAGTTGTGATTTCTGGGTGAACGACTTTCCGCACTCAGAACACAAGAAGGGCTTTTCCCCGGTGTGAATTCTCTGGTGTTGAACGATTTTCCAACTGTCTTTGAAGGACTTCTTGCAACATGAAAAAGGTGGTTCTCCGGTGTGAATTCTTTGGTGGGCCACCAGATCACATTTTCTTTTGAATGATTTTTTGCAGTCGGGGCAAGAGAAGATCTCCTTACTGGTGTGACCCTTCTGATGGACGTGAAGTTCAGATTTCGGTTTAAATGATTTGCCACACTCAGAACATGACAACAAAGCTTTATTTTCATGAGGTTCTGCATGCTGATCATGACAGTGGCCTTGGGTGGTGTGTGTTCTCTGGTGGAGAATTAGTGTCACCTTCTGTGCAAAACATTTGCCGCATTCCGGACAGAAAAATGGCTTCTCACCAGTATGCATTCTCATGTGGTTGTCACGGCTGCCTTTGCTTGAGAAGCCCTTTCCACACTCAGAACACAAAAAGGGCTTCTCCCCGGTGTGAACTCTCTGGTGTTGAACAAGATTTGATTTCTTTATGAAGGATTTCTCACACTCTGAACACGAAAAACGTTTTTCATTTGTGTTAGTTCTCTGATTGACAACCAGGTCATGATTTTGTATACTTGATTGAAAAGGATCCTGAGAAGATTCTTCGGAATTAGAAGGATCTGGTGGTTGCTCTGCACTGTGAAAGCTTGGTTGGCCATTTGAGATAATGGTTTGTATTTCATTTTTGGACTTCTCAGAACTAAACTGATCTGTTGACTTTACCAGATGATCAAGTTTGTGAAGTATATTTTGAGTAGCAATTCTTTCTCCTGAAGAATATTGTGTCATGCCAGTACTGTCTTCATTATGATGTGCATATAAAATAAGATGTCCCTCTGGGGTGTTCCAGCCACTGGGTCCTCCTGTTGAAATTTAAAAAAAATATTATTATTACTAATAAACACTAGCATTGTTCATGTCCATTGTTATGTTTTAGTAGTCATGTATGTTGGTCTAATAGTCAACTGTTCCCAAGATCTCTGGCATGGAATTAGATACAGAGATAACAACCACAACAACACAAGGACAGAAGTCTGGTAAGATGTATATTGCAACCATAGAAACTACAGTGCACTCAGTGGAGGAATAGAGATGGACCTTTCATATGGTGTCCAGTATCTCCTCCTCATTTGTTGGGAACATGACGTTATATTGAGGGATGGAGATGGACCTTTCATATGGTGTCCAGTATATCCTCCTCATTTGCTGGGAACATGACACTATATTGATTGATGAATAGAGATGGACCTTTCATATGGTGTCCAGTATCTCCTCCTCATTTGTTGGGAACATGACGTTATACTGAGGAATGGAGATGGACCTTCCATATGGTGTCCAGTATCTCCTCTCTCATTTGTTGGGAACAGGATGTTGTATTGAGGAATGGAGATGGACCTTTCATATGGTGTATAGTATCTCCTCCTCATTTGTTGGGAACATTACGTTATATTGAGGAATGGAGATGGACCTTTCATTTGGTGTACAGTATCTCCTCCTCATTTGTTGGGAACATGACGTTATATTGAGGAATGGAGATGGACCTTTCATATGGTGTCCAGTATCTCCTCCTCATTTGTTGGGAACATGACGTTTTATTGAGGAATGGAGATGGACCTTCCATATGGTGTCCAGTATCTCCTCCTCATTTCTTGGGAATATGACGTTATACAGAGGAAGGGAGATGGACCTTTCATACAGTGTACAGCATCTCCAATGCATACAATTTGGTACAGATAAGCTAGATATTTTTTTCATCATATCTTCACAAGCCAGTTTAATTCTTTCAAAGGACAGCTCACCCTGTCAAAAATTTTGTTTGATGCTTTGCTGATTTTTTGATCAATCTGCATACCTGAACATGACGAAAATAAAACTGCAATGTCAAAGAATTATCAGAAAATAAATATGCAAAGTGTTGCATTTTCAGTATATAATAAATACCTGTGCTGACATCTAGAGAAGATTCCGCCTTGGTCGTTGTCACCATCAATTCACCTTCATTTATAGACAGCTGATTATCTACCACATATACCTCCTCTTCTTCTTTAACCTCAGTTTTTATACCAATCACTTCTTCCCCCTAAAATTACAAAATGATTATGAACACTGTCCGAACTCTACATAGAAGAATATCATCTAATAGAGCTTGGAGACAAGTTTTAGTCTGATATCATCAGTCTTATCTACCTGATGATGGTGAGGAATGGTGTGATCTTCCTGTGTGGAATCCCAGGAATACAGAGGACAGGGACATCTCTCTGGTGTGTTCCCATTACTGGATCCATCTACCTGATGATGATGGGGGATAGTGTGACCTTCCTGTGTGGAATCCCGGGAATACAGAGGACGGGGACATCTCTCTGGTGGGTTCCCATTACTGGATCCATCTGTAGGAAACATACACACTGACTGAATCCATTGTTTCTATGCGTTTATCAGATGATGGGGGATTTAGGTGGACCTCCGTACTGCTCTCTCCTTTACAATAAAGTCTCCTCTTACCCGGTGATGTGAGGGGCGGCTGATTGTCCATCATGACGTCCTTGTAGAGATCCTTGTGTCCTTCTAAAAACTCCCACTCCTCAATCACATAATCTTCTTCCTCCTCTTTTATCTCTTCTTTGATATCAACATTAAAATTGCTCCAGTTCCCATTCTGAATATAAATTTAAACAAAGTATTAATAATGCCTCTGCTCTTCCATGTAGAAATCTTGACTCCTCAAGTCTCATACACACAGGCATATGAGGCCACTTGTAGATAGGAGCAGGTCACCCTCCATCCTGTAGGTGGCCATTATTACAGATGAAATGGAGTCTGTTAGGGGAATCTTGTCCCAATGGACTTTGTCAGTTTCTCAGAGAAGCCAGCTGTCCAATTGGATGCTGCAACCTTTGGGGACCTCAGGCAGCCATCTTGACCGGGAATTCTATATAAAGGGTGTCCTGCATCGTTCGGAGCTGACCAGAGCGAATGGTAGGTCAAAGACAGAGACCCCGCTGGTGAGGGAAAAGGCATAGCATAGGGAAATGCTCCTGGTGAGTAGGGTCAGCTCAGGGACTATGCTTGTCTTGAGGGGTATTGTGGGGCTCTTCCCAGCAGCAATATATTGCCAGCCTGGTTCGCCACAAACCTCCACCCCTGTGGAAGCCCTCCTCTGGTAATACAGGCCCAAGCCTGATGGCACTATATTAATACTAACTGCTATATTGCCTTTATATCAGCTGCTACAAAAACTGTCTGTATTTACTAATGCCAACCTATACAATATACAAGACAATTCAACATTAAAGTGTTACTAAACCCCAGACCCTGCATTCATCATGTCTGCTCTCCCCAGACCCCGCATTCACTATATCTGCTCTCCCCGGACCCCGCATTCACTATATCCGCTCTCCCCGGAGCCCGCATTCACTATATCCGCTCTCCCTGGACGCCGCATTCATTATGTCCGTTCTTCCTGGACCCCGCATTCACTATAAACGCTCTCCCCGGACCCTGCATTCATTATGTCCGCACTCCCCGGACCCCGAATTCACTATATCCGCTCTTCTCGGACCCTGCATTCACTATATCCGCTCTCCCCAGACCCTGCATTCACTATATCTGGGCTCCAAGGAACCTGCATTCACTATATCTCGTCTCCCAGACCCTGCATTCACCATATTTGGTCTCACGAACCCTGCATTCACTATATCCGCTCTCCCGGGACCCCACATTCACTATATCCGCTCTCCCCGGACCCCGCATTCACTATATCTGCTCTCCCCGGACCCTGCATTCACTATATCCGCTCTCCCCGGACCCTGCATTCACTATATCCGTTCTCCCCGGACCCCGCATTCACTATATCTGGTCTCCCCGGACCCCGCATTCACTATATCTGGTCTCCCCGGACCCCGCATTCACTATATCTGGTCTCCCCAGACCCAGCATTCCTGGTACAGCCGCCCACAGAGCATGAATAGATGTGTGCGCGGTCTCCCCGGACCCTGTATTCAGTATATCCGGTCTCCCCGGACCCCGCATTCACTATATGTGGTCTCCCCAGACCCCGCATTCACTATATCCGCAATCCCCGGACCCCGCATTCACTATATCCACTCTCCCTGGACCCTGCATTCCTGGAACAGCTGCCCACAGAGCATGAATAGATGTGTGCTCAGCTGTACTTGTGTACAGCCTATGGACATTCACTCCCCCCCCCTCCCCAATGCAAAAAAAAAAAAAAAAAGTCCTCCTATATGCTGTACCGGCTTATACCACTTACAGCCATTCAGAGGACAGCAATACAAAGCACCAGGACTTCCCGAGTGTGAAAATACCCCAACCCCGATTTCACATTGTACACATCCTGATATGCCTGTATGCGTGGAGTCGTATAGGAACCTGACACACACAATGATACAGTCACCATTAGTGGTGCACCGAAATGGTGCCGAAAAAGAAAATTCAAAATGCACTTGGTTGAAAACCAAAACCGAAATGCGCAGTTTTTAAAAAATAATATTTTTTTTATAAATGGTGCCGAAAAAGAAAATTCAAAATGCACTTGGCCGAAAACCGAAACCAAAATGCGCAGTTTTTAAAAACAAATATTTTTTTTGATAAAAAAAATACGCTTTGATTAAAAAAAACAAAAAAACCCCAGAAGAGATACCCCAATTTTTTTGTAAAATATGAAAGAGGATGTTATGGCGAGTAAATAGATACCCAACATGTCACGCTTTAAAATTTTGCACGCTCGTGGAATGGCGTCAAACTGCAGTACTTAAAAATCTCCATGGGTGATGCTTTAAAAATTTCTACAGGTTAGCAGTGTAAGGTTACAGAGGAGGTCTAGTGTGAGAATTATGGCTCTTGCTCCAACGTTCGTGGCGATACCTAACCTGTGTTGTTTGAACACCGTTTACGTGTGGGCATGGCTTACGTATGCGTTTACCACTACGTGCGAGCACGGGGGCACTTTAAACTTTTTTTTTTAATTCATTTAATTATTTTTTTTTCACTGTCCCTTTAAAAAAAATTGAATCACTTTTATTCTTATCATAAGGAATGTATGCATCCCTTGTGATAGAAATAATTAGTGACAGGTCCTCTTTATGGAGTGATATGGGGTCAATGAGACATAATTAGTGACAGATCCTCTTTATGGAGAGATATGAGGGTCAATAAGACATAATTAGTGACAGGTCCTCTATATGGAGAGATATGGGGTCAATAAGACATAATTAGTGACAGGTCCTCTATATGGAGAGATGTGGGGTCAATAAGACATAATTAGTGACAGGTCCTCTTTATGGAGAGATGTGGGGTCAATAAGACATAATTAGTGACAGGTCCTCTTTATGGAGAGATATTGGGGGGACAATGAGACATAATTAGTGACAGGTCCTCTTTATGGAGAGATATGGGATCAATACGACATAATTAGTGACAGGTCCTCTTTATGGAGAGATATGGGGTCAATAAGACATAATTAGTGACAGGTCCTCTTTATGGAGATATATGAGGTCAATAAGACATAATTAGTGACAGGTCCTCTTTATGGAGAGATATGGGATCAATAAGACATAATTAGGGACAGGTCCTCTTTAAGGAGAGATATGAGGGTCAATAAGACATAATTAGTGACAGGTCCTCTTTATGGAGAGATATGAGGTAAATAAGACATAATTAGTGACAGGTCCTCTTTATGGAGAGATGTGGGATCAAAAAGACATAATTAGTGACAGGTCCTCTTTATGGAGAGATGTGGGGTCAATAAGACATAATTAGTGACAGGTCCTCTTTATGGAGAGATGTGGGGTCAATAAGACATAATTAGTGACAGGTCCTCTTCATGGAGAGATGTGGGATCAAAAAGACATAATTAGTGACAGGTCCTCTTTATGGAGAGATGTGGGGTCAATAAGACATAATTAGTGACAGGTCCTCTTTATGGAGAGATGTGGGGTCAATAAGACATAATTAGTGACAGGTCCTCTTTATGGAGAGATGTGGGGTCAATAAGACATAATTAGTGACAGGTCCTCTTTATGGAGAGATGTGGGGTCAATAAGACATAATTAGTGACAGGTCCTCTTTATGGAGAGATATGGGGTCAATACTCCTCCCTTGGTCAACTCATACACTCTCACGGCTTCAACTACCACCTATATGCCGACGACACACAAATCTATCTCTCAACTCCCCACCTCACCCCCTCGGTCTCCGCCCTAATCACACACCTACTGAGCGACATATCAGACTGGATGTCACTCCACTTCCTTAAACTGAACCTCTTCAAAAACAAGTTTCTTGTCTTCCCCCCAGCCCGGACACCACCCCCCATTGACTTCTCCATCACATCCAACAACGCCACCATCAAACCCGCCCCGCAGGCCAGAGTACTGGGTGTCATTCTGGACTCCAACCTGTCCTTCCAGCCCCAAGTCCAATCTTTAACAAACTCATGCAGACTCCACCTCCGCAACATCGCCAAAATACGCACGTTTCTAACCCCAGAAACCACTAAACAGCTCATCCACTCCCTCATCATATCACGACTCGACTACTGAAACTCCCTCCTCACTGGCCTGCCTCGCCGCTGGCTATCCCCGCTTCAGTCGATCCTGAATACGGCTGCCAGACTCATTCACCTTTCCAACCACTCCGTTTCCGCCACCCCCCTCTGCCAATCCCTCCACTGGCTTCCGATTGCGCAACGGATCAAAATCAAAATCCTAACACTGACGTACAAAGCCGTCCACCATACTGCCCCGAACTACATCACTGACCTAATATCCAAGTACCACCCAGCACGCACACTCCGCTCCTCACAAGACCTCCTTCTCTCTAGTTCCCTGGTCTCCTCCTCTCATGCCCGCCTCCAGGACTTCTCCAGGGTGTCACCCATCCTCTGGAACTCCCTGCCCCAACCCATCAGATTATCACCTACTCTCCTCTCCTTTAGGTGCACCCTGAAAACCCACCTCTTCAGGGAAGCCTACCCCACCCCCTGCTAACTTGCCAACCTCCTCCACTCTTCCTACCACCCCATCCCCCACAGCTATCTCCTCCTGTGCCACCACCCCCTCCCTCCTAGATTGTAAGCTCGAAAGAGCAGGGCCCTCGATCCCCTCATGTTTTGCATTGTATTGTTGTTGTTCTGTCACGTTCTGTCCCCCTTTGTAATGTACAGCGCTGAGCGAACTATTGGCGCTTTATAAATACTGTATAATAATAAGACATAATTAGTGACAAGTCCTCTTTATGGAGAGATATGGGGTCAATAGGACCCCACATCTCTCCTCTACAATCTAAAGCATTGGATCAAAAAAAGCATCGATCTAGTGCTTTAAAGGAAAAAAAAATGGCTGGAACGGGAAGTGACATCGCTTTGGTCCTCCAAGAGCATAGAGATGATTGGAGGCCATCTTTCCTTCACTCATCTCTATGCCCAGGTCCTCTTTTTGGAGAGATATGGGGTCAATAAGACCCCGCATCTCTCCTCTACAAGGTAAAGCATTGTATCAAAAAAAGCATTGATCTAGTGCTTTAAAGGAAAAAAAAATGGCCAGAACCGGAAGTGTCCTCCAAGAGCATAGAGATAAGTGGAGGCCATCTTTCCTTCACTCATCTCTATAACCAGCGCCGGGATCGTTCGATGGTTTCTCAGGTAAGGCTGAGAACTAGCGGACGGCAGTGAGGTTTTTTTTGACACCTGTATTGGTGCTTTATTTCATATCGACCAACGGCCGATAGGGGTGTTTTCGGCCAAAACGTTTCAGCCATTGAAGTTTCGGTGCACCCCTAGTCACCATCCAGACACATCCCTTATCTGTTACTGGAGAATGTCCCAGAATTCCCGGCACCGCTCACCTCTCCCGTCAGCAGCTCAATGACCTTCTGGGTGACTTCCAAAATCTTCTGCTCATTGTTTCTTTCTGGAACCAGTAAAGAACATAGAGGAACCGTAATGGGGTTGTGCCCATCTTCTGATGTCTTCTTCACAACTATGTCATCCTGTAGAGAGATCAGCAAACACAATATACATTCCCCAGCAGAAGAAACTGCAACTGCTGCCATCATCGTCTTGTTTTTCCTATGATTGGATCAAACTTTAAAGAGGAACCAATTAACCCACCACTGGGTCTTTAGAGTGTGGGAGGAACTCAGAGTACCCAAAGGAAACCAACACCGGCACATGGAGAACATGCAAGGTCCATACAGGTAATGCCGTAGTTTGGATTCCAACTGATGACCCCCTAGTACTGCTAGGCATGCTGTGCTAACCCCTTAACCACTACTGTGCTTTTCCAGGATTACCAGCAAAAAAAAAATATTTAAAAAGCCCGATTTGCTTGTCAACAAATACAAAAAATATTTAGAAACAACAAAGTTTGCTCCAGTAACACAAATTCTGGAAAACGTTTTGTAACTTTTTAGGTAAAAGAAAAAAATTAAATTTAATTCAGTTATGAGTCCAAAAAAGTTGCTTAGAGAAAGGTTACGAAATAAAAATAGTAAAAAAACAAAAAAAAGTCCATTAGACACATTGCGATGATTTATAAAAAAAACTGCGCTCCCAGAATCCTCCTCACCTCCCCGGTCAGCAGGTAGATGATCTCCAGGGTGAGCCGTAATATCCTCTCCGTCAGGTTGGTGCAGTTTGCCTCCATCGCTCGCAACTCTCTTCAATTCACTTCCTGCAACAATAGTGCCCATCCCCCCTTTCCCAATGCTGAGCATCATGGGTACCAGTCAGGCTGTTCTTTGACTGGTTTTTGTCGGCCATTTTGTTGTAGCCCAGCAGACCTGGAGGAATGTAGGGTTCAGCAGAAAATAATGCTCAAACCTGAGGATATCTATTAATGAAATCCACTGAAAATGACCATCAGCTAAGAGCAGGATGAATTTCTAAGACAGGGGTATCCAGCTGTTGCGAAACTACAAGTCCCATCATGCCTCTGCCTTTGGGAGTCATGCTTGTAACTGTAAATCTTGCAATGCCTCATGTTCTAAGACACATGACATGTTCCTTTAGTTGCGTGTCAACATGTCCTCATGTATGGGCTACAATAACATTTTAATAACCGAACACATATTAATTATACAGGTTCTGTGGCTGATTAAAGTGGTAAATTAAACTCACTTGGTGCCTTATCTGCATTAAATTGGCCTCGGAACCATGAATATGTGTTTGGTTTTAAAGGGTTGAGGTGGCAACCCTAACTTTCTGGTCTCTTGGGAAACCCTACTTACTACAACCCATGGTGATGATCACTGGGAAAAATGCTTATTTTTGAGAAGAATCCTTCCCTTAAAGCAGGGTTTCTCAACCAGGGTTCCATGAAATCCTAGGGTTCCTCCAGAGGTTGCTAGGGGTTCCTTGAGCAACAAGCAATATCTGCCTCTCAGATAGGTTCCCGCTGACACCATTGATATTTCTAGCAATCAGTAATTCTTCTCAATGACCACAAGTGTGAGGAACATTCTTCCCACCAACCATCACACGAATATATCATGAGCTGTAGATACGGTAATTTTTGGCAGAGGTTCCCCGAGAACAAAAAGTAAGTTCAAGGGTTCCTTTGGGTTGAAAAGGTTGAGAAAGGCTGCCTGAAAGGATAAGTTCACTGTTCCACAAAAAAATAATAAATGCATGTTTTTGCTGTCGGTAACAAAATGAGCATTTATTATTTTTTTCATTAGGAGCCTCTAAAGCAGTGCACCAGCGATCCATAGATAGCAAATGCCATGCAGGTCTCCTGCAGACTGACGGTGGATCAGCTTGCTTGTACATCCCATACGAGCAAGCTGATACTTCTCACAGGAAGACTCCATGAACTACCAAGGTGTTCAAAGCGCCGTGGAAGTTCATTGAGGACTACAAGCTGAAAGCCGCTAAGGCTGTCGCGAGAGGCAGAAATTGTTTTTTTACTTGGGGAACCCGTAGCAACCTCTGAAGGAACCCTAGGGTTCCATGGAACCCTGGTTGAGAAAGCCTGACCTATGAGAATAAGGAAAAAAGGGGTACAAAGTGTTCAGATTCTCTGAAGATGACATCACCTTCACCTTCAGAACAGTTTTACATACATGTGTGTCACAACAGAAATCATATTATGTGTTTAGGGATCCTGCTCTAAGCCAAAGTGTCCCTACTCCAAAACGCCATTACTTAATAGACTGGAAGGGCTTCATTCCCGAAGGAACATCGTGGGTCCCACCTTCAGATGCCTCTGCTCCCTATCTGGTAAGGAGGTTTCATCTCTGTCTCCTTTTGAAACCTGAACCTTTGCAAGTGGGGAGGCCTTCTAAAAGAAAAGGGTAATGTCACATTCACCTGTTCCACACTCCAGCATCGGGTCTTCCTTCCTCTGTATGGGCCCCCACAGCTTCCTGCCTCTGCTGGCACTGCAGAAAATGATGGCGGTAGCATCATCTTAAGGGCTATAGTTTGGATTGCTCAGTGATTGAGCAACACCTCCACACTATAGCATCCTGACTTCCTATGTTCCGTATTGACCTCTCCTGTGATCCCCAGTGTCTTTTCACATTGCCTCTATGACCCCAGCATCTCCCAGTGCCATCAGCCTCTCCTGTAGAGATGACCTCGGGCGTCCTCCAGACTCATATCTGACCCAGACTCCAAACTTGTACTCCGATGAGCTGCAGGCTGGGCCATGGAAGCTGTGGTGCAGGGCATGAGCTGGTTGGAAGTTCACTGGATTAAAAAAAGCAGGAGGTTGGAGTTCTGGTTAAAGATGAGTTTGGAGGATGTCCAATCTCCTCTACTCTCCTGTGATCCTTGTGTACTCCAGCCAGCATCATGTTCTCCTTTACCACCGTGTCTCCCTTTGCACTCCAGTCAGCTACCTGCACCTCTGCTTCAGTGTGATGCCCGGTGTGTTCCAGCCAGCCTTTTGTTACCAGCACCTCATCTGTTCTCTCTGTATTTCCCTTCCCTCGTACCTCTTTGGAATTTGTTACCTACAGACATGTGATTCCCGCATTCCAAAACTCCAAGGAACTCATTCCATTCCTATGTGCTTCCAGCAATCAGTGTTGTTCTCTTTGGCCTACCACCACCTGCTGTTCAGCACTTGTGTGTTTCCCTGAGTGTTTCAGCCAGCCACTTGTCATTACACTTGTCCATTTGCTGCTTCAGTGATCCACTTCACCCTTGCCCGCAACCTGCATCTAGCAACCCCCCCTGTGGTTCTGAGTAGAGATAAGCGAATCGAACCAGGCGAAGTGGAATTCGATTCGAATTTCAGGAAAAATTTGATTCGCGTCGAATCCGAATATTAGCCTACTTCGGGTGCGCGAATCGGATTTTTCCCGATCAGCCGGCAAAAGTGTCCCTGCAGAGAGCTCCGCTATTTCTGACAGTTCTCTGACAGTTCCTTCACATGTACAGCGGTTGAAACATTGTATCTATTTGTTTCCATTTAGGATACAGATGTTTTTATTCGGAAACAGATACAATGTTTCAACCGCTGTAAATGTGAAAGTCAGAGAACTGTCAGAAATAGAGGAACTCTGCAGATACACTTTTTGCCGGTTTGGAATTATTCTTATTTTCATCCTACTTCTTCTTCTTCTTCATCCTCATCCTCAGAAGAAGAAGAAGAGGATGAGGATGAAGAAGAAGAAGAAGAAGAAGTAGGATGAAAATAAGAAGAATTCCAAGCCGGCAAAAAGTGTATCTGCAGAGCTCCTCTAAGTGTATCTGCAGAATAGAGGAGCTCTGCAGATACACTTTTTGCCGGCTTGGAATTCTACTTATTTTCATCCTACTTCTTCTTCTTCTTCTTCCTCTTCATCCTCATCCTCTTCTTCTTCTTCTGAGGATGAAGAAGAAGAAGAAGTAGGATGAAAATAAGAAGAATTCCAAGCCGGCAAAAAGTGTATCTGCAGAGCTCCTCTAAGTGTATCTGCAGAATAGAGGAGCTCTGCAGATACACTTTTTGCCGGCTTGGAATTCTTCTTATTTTCATCCTACTTCTTCTTCTTCTTCCTCTTCATCCTCATCCTCTTCTTCTGAGGATGAGGATGAAGAAGAAGAAGAAGAAGAAGTAGGATGAAAATAAGAAGAATTCCAAGCCGGCAAAAAGTGTATCTGCAGAGCTCCTCTAAGTGTATCTGCAGAATAGAGGAGCTCTGCAGATACACTTTTTGCCGGCTTGGAATTCTTCTTATTTTCATCCTACTTCTTCTTCTTCTTCTTCTTCCTCTTCATCCTAATCCTCATCCTCTTCTTCTTCTTCTGAGGATGAGGATGAAGAAGAAGAAGAAGTAGGATGAAAATAAGAAGAATTCCAAGCCGGCAAAAAGTGTATCTGCAGAGCTCCTCTATTCTGCAGATACACTTAGAGGAGCTCTGCAGATACACTTTTTGCCGGCTTGGAATTCTTCTTATTTTCATCCTACTTCTTCTTCTTCTTCTTCATCCTCATCCTCAGAAGAAGAAGAAGAAGAAGAGGATGAGGATGAGGATGAAGAAGAAGAAGAAGAAGTAGGATGAAAATAAGAAGAATTCCAAGCCGGCAAAAAGTGTATCTGCAGAGCTCCGCTAAGTGTATCTGCAGAGCTCCGCTATTTCTGACAGTTCTGTGGCATTCCCTCCATACAGCGGTTGAAACATTGTATCTATTTGTTTCCATTTATGGAAACAAATAGATACAATGTTTCAACCGCTGTATGGAGGGAATGTCACAGAACTGTCAGAAATAGCCTATTTCTGACAGTTCTGTGACATTCCCTCCATACAGCGGTTGAAACATTGTATCTATTTGTTTCCATAAATGGAAACAAATAGATACAATGTTTCAACCGCTGTATGGAGGGAATGTCACAGAACTGTCAGAAATAGCGGAGCTCTGCAGATACACTTAGCGGAGCTCTGCAGATAGATACAGCGGTTGAAACATAGGCTATGTTTCAACCGCTGTATGGAGTGAATGTCAGAGAACTGTCAGAAATAGCCTATTTCTGACAGTTCTCTGACATTCACTCCATACAGCGGTTGAAACATAGCCTATGTTTCAACCGCTGTATCTATCTGCAGAGCTCCGCTAAGTGTATCTGCAGAGCTCCGCTATTTCTGACAGTTCTGTGACATTCCCTCCATACAGCGGTTGAAACATTGTATCTATTTGTTTCCATTTATGGAAACAAATAGATACAATGTTTCAACCGCTGTATGGAGGGTATGTCACAGAACTGTCAGAAATAGGCTATTTCTGACAGTTCTGTGACATTCCCTCCATACAGCGGTTGAAACATTGTATCTGTTTCCTTCTCCTTCTTCTCATCCTTCTCCTTCTCCTTCTTCTCATCCTTCTTCTTCTTCTCATCCTTCTTCTCATCCTTCTCCTTCTTCTCATCCTTCTCCTTCTTCTCATCCTTCTCCTTCTCCTTCTTCTCATCCTTCTCCTTCTCCTTCTTCTCATCCTTCTCCTTCTTCTCATCCTTCTCCTTCTTCTCATCCTTCTCCTTCTTCTCATCCTTCTCCTTCTCCTTCTTCTCATCCTTCTCCATCTTCTCATCCTTCTCCTTCTCCTTCTTCTCATCCTTCTCCTTCTCCTTCTCCTTCTTCTCATCCTTCTCCTTCTTCTCATCCTTCTTCTCATCCTTCTCCTTCTTCTCATCCTTCTTCTCATCCTTCTCCTTCTTCTCATCCTTCTTCTTCTTCTCATCCTTCTCCTTCTTCTCATCCTTCTCCTTCTCCTTCTTCTCATCCTTCTCCTTCTCCTTCTTCTCATCCTTCTCCTTCTTCTCATCCTTCTCCTTCTCCTTCCTCATCTCCAAGGGCATTTAAATTAAAGGTACAGTGTTCTGCACTAATTTAAAGGCTCTCTGAAGCCTAGAAACCCTTTTAATAAGTTAAATTTGTAGCGAATTAATTCGCATCGAATCGAATTTCTTCCTCAAATTCGGCGAATCAGCCGAATCGAATTTTTGAATAATTCGCTCATCTCTAGTTCTGAGCATCTCCACCAGTTCCCAGTTCCTTTATTACGTTATCCACTGACCAGTGAGTCCAGTGCCCCAGTTCTGCAAGGAACTCTCTACTGTACACCTACCTTTAGTTCTCGGTAGTTGCCTTCTCGGGTCAGAATGCCGAACCTGGTGAAGACAAGGTGACTCCTTAGAATCTGCACCTTGACACATTCTAAGAGCTCTCAACTCCACTCCATCCAGACTTTCCCAGACTAATTGTAGCCATCTGTGTCTCCTGTATTGCCAACTCCACTGCCTAGTCTCAGCTTCTTCAACTAACACCTGGTTGGCCAGTGTGCCCCCTAGTTGGAATGAACCTTAGTTTGTAATAGGTTGCTTGATCCACCATGTCCGAGGATCCACAGCAACCAATGAACCCCACAAAGCATCTCTTAGAAAGACTTTCTGAGGCCACCCAAATCCCCATGGTGAGCCACCACCATTTTCCATCAATTGCCTGGATCAAATCCAAGTCTCCCTTGTTGCAGTAACAAAACAACCACCTCCCCTCAGCTTGCTCCTGCCCAGCAGCTGGGGCATCTTCTGGCATCTTTTCTTCACACACCATCACTTTCCAGCTTCTTCAGGAACTCTTAAGGACTGTCATAACTACAGCTATCCATTTTGACCTACAGCTGCATGTGCTAATGTAGTTTACATTGTGTCTCTGCTTTCTTGGGACGCTCTGGCCTTGGTTGTACCACTTTGGGAGAAGTTGTATCGCACCATTCCTAGATCTTTTCAGGAAAGTCTTCGACGAGCGCACTCAAGCCTCATCCTCAACAAGTGCACTTCTCCGACTCAATAAAGCCCTCATGGCTACCTTTTTGGCAAAGCCTAGGAGAACTTATTCAAGATTAACTGGCAGGCTCAAAAACTTCCACTAGCCTGGATGATCTTGTTTCTCTGGCCATCCAGAATGACATTCATTTTGAAATCCAGGAAAGGGTTTGCAAGCACAAAGCCTTAAGGCCTTATCTAGAACCAAACTTCGAAAGTCCCTTAGAACCACCTACAGTCTTCTCCTCCAAAGGAACTGGTCATGTAATTGGGCTGATCACATCTTCCCTCTGAAGAAAGAACCCGATGCCTTTCTCAGGGCCTCTGTATGCAATGTGGCCAACAAGGACTTTTCTTGAAACAGTACACAGTGTGGCCAGAAAACTTCCCCATCTAGTTTGTGTTATGGAGGAAATACTCTACCCTCACAAGAAATCTTTCTCTTAAAGACCTTCAGTTCCTACGCAGTTTCCCTTACAAGTGTTTAGGCATTCATAGACTCTGGAGAATCTTTCATTCTAGTCTAAGTCCCCCTAGTAGTGAAATTATCTGTCCTAACCTACCACTGTACTACCTTAATCATCCACTATACTGCCCTAACCTGCCATTCCTAGAATTCAGAGGCTCAGAGGGATCTTGGATGAGAAAAAGCCTCCAACTCTGACTAGGGGTACTAGTACTTTTTGGGCCAGAAAGGGTTATTCCACCTGTAAGAGAGGGCTGAAAAGGGCAGGAAGCAGGCAGCAGGTGTCCACGAGGTGTTATATGGAGCAGGACACTTTTGTGTGGGCTATTTTTTGGCTTTTGTGGTTTTCTGGACCCCGGATCTTGGGTTGGAGAAAGCCTCCAACTCTGACTAGGGGTACTATAGGCCAAGAAAGGGTTATCCCACCTGTAAGAGAGGGCTGAAAGGGCAGATAGCAGGCGGCAGGTGTCCATGAGGTGTTATATGGAGCAGGACACTTTTGTGCGGGCTATTTTTCAGCTTTTGTGATTTTCTGGATCCCGGATCTTGGGTGGGAGAAAGCCTCCAACTCTGACTAGGGTTACTTTGGGCCCAGAAATTGTTATCCCACCTGTAAGAGAGGGCTGAAAAGGGCAGGATGCAGGCGGCAGGTGTCCATGAGGTGTTATATGGAACAGGACACTTTTGTGTTGGCTATTTTTTGGCTTTTGTGATTTTCTGGATCCCGGATCTTGGGTGGGAGAAAGCCTCCAACACTGACTAGGGGTACTTTGGGCCCAAAAAAAGTTATCCCACCTGTAAGAGAGTGTTGTAAAGGGCAAGAAGCAGGCGGCAAGTGCCCATGTGTCAGGAATGGACTCGCCAATAGTGGTGGGACTCACCTGCCTTGTGGGTTGCAGTACCAGGACTGGCCAGCGGCTGCTCTCAGCAACCAGAGGCTCACTCCTGCAGTCAGCCAAAACACCTGAGGCTGATTGCAGGAGGTGCATATAAGGAATGGCCAGACTTGCAATCAGGGCCTTGGTGTATTTTTCCCAAGAGCCCCTGTACCTGCTTCCTGTCTGCTTCTGCTTGATCCCTGACTCTGATTGAACTCCGCCTGTCCTGACCTCTGCTATTCCTGACCACTCTCCAGTCTGCTCCTTTGGTACCTTGTCTGCCTGATTGTTCCTGACTCGGCCCGTCTGAGTACGCTCTGCCTGCTCCTTTGTACCTTGCCTGCCCGTTTGCTACCGACCCGGCCTGGCCAACTACGCTTAGTATTGTTCTTTTGTTATCTGTTGGGGGTTTTGGTTTGGTTTGTTTGCACTGTGTTTATGTTTAGTCTTGCACTGCGTTTATGTATTGTTTAGTCTTAAATAAATTATATTGTTTATACTATATCTGAAGCCTGCGTTTCCCTGTGTCAGTCCACACACCTCTGGTCATACCTGGAGCCCTGACACCATGGGTGTTATACTGTATGGAGCAGGACACTTTTGTGTGGGCTATTTTTTGGCTTTTGTGATTTTCTGGACCCCAGATCTAGGGTGTGAGAAAGCCTCCAACTCTGACTAGGGGTACTTTGGGCCCAGAAAGGGTTATCCCACCTGTAAGAGAGGGCTGAAAAGGGCAGATAGCAGGCGGCAGGTGTCCATGAGGTGTTATATGGAGCCTTTTGTGGCGGCAGGACACTTTTGTGTGGGCTGTTTTTCGGCTTTTGTGATTTTCTGGACCCCTGGATCAGGTGGGGACTTTAAACCCTATTGTATATGCTTGCGGTGAGCTGAAATTTTGTTTTTCATTTTTTGTATCAGAAGTTTATGGACTTTTTTGATGAAGAGAAGCTGTTTTGTTGACCTTTTGGAAAATAAAGCCTGTTTACCATTTACAAACATGTCCGGGTAGGGATCTAGACTCCCCAAATGTCCCATCCAGTAATAATTATCATCAGGACTGGAATGTCTCTCCAGTGGGGACATATGCATAGTCATAAAAAGCAGATAAAACTCTTCCACACTCTACTAAATAATAAACAGTTTTATTGATGGGCAGCACAGCGGCTAAATGGTTAGCACTTCCGCCTGGCAGTACTAGGATCATTGGTTCAAATCCCAACCACGGCACCACCTGCCTGGAGTTTGCATGTTCTCCCTGTGCCTGCATGGGTTTTCTCCAGGTACTCCGGTTTCCTCCTACACTCCAAAGACATGCTGGTAGGTTAATTGGCTCCTGTCTAAAATGGCCCTAGTATGTGTATGTATGAATGTGAGTTAGGGACCTTAGATTGTACGCCCCTTAAGGGTTAGGGACTGATGTGAATGTACAATATATATGTAAATTGATGGCGCTATAGAAGTACCTGAAATAAATAAATAAATTGATACCCAGGGCTGCTGTTAGAAACCACGGGGCCCCATACAGCCAACCTGACAGCCCCAACACAAAAAAAAAAAAAAGGTATGTTTCAGTTCTGAATGAACACAGTGAGAGATTGGTAACTATCACTCAGTGTTCATTCAGCAAAGGAAAAGAGGCTGGTAAATGTGACATATTTACCGGACCCTTCCCCCACTCCCCATCATGAAGGATCCTATTGTGTGCTTGCAGTTGCCGGTGGGAAGGGAAGCCAGCAGCAGTGTAGGGATGGGAGCACACGGGGGGGGCCTGAACAGCAGGGGGAAATATATGGTGCACAACGATCCCCTGTATGGCTCTCTGTGCAGCAGCTGAAAGCTAACGGGAGGGACAGGAGAAGAGGCCAACTTTCAGCTGCTGCAGTGAGGGCCATACAGGGGATCGGTTCCAGTAATTGCCCCTCTGCTGTGCCAATCACCGTCCCTGCCCGCATCTGATTCACCCAGCTACCTGGGGCCCCCTGCTGGCCTGGGCCCTGTACAGGAGGATTGCTGGAATCTCCATAACCGCTGGTCTGTTATTACTTGTGTCCTTGTTGGAGAGCTTTCCTTTCAATTACTGTCTGCCTGACACAAAGGGAAGGGTGGAATAAACCCAGGAC
Source organism: Staurois parvus (assembly GCF_062004578.1). Taxonomy (NCBI): domain Eukaryota; kingdom Metazoa; phylum Chordata; class Amphibia; order Anura; family Ranidae; genus Staurois; species Staurois parvus. The sequence goes on along the minus strand of NW_028318245.1, from coordinate 6,138,785 downwards.
GGGTTTATTCCATAGATTCCAAGATGAACAATAAATTATAAAAAAAAATAATTTATTGTAAGTAATTACATTAAAACAGGGATCACACCACGGTAATAAAACGAAAATAATCCATGTGGGTTGGCCGATCCTTCCAAGCATTCTCATTTTTATTGTACGATTGTTCTATGGACATACATCTTCGGCTTATGAACCTCCACCATCGGTTTTGCATCGGTCTCCGGAGGTGTGTGTCCTCTGGTGGAGAATTAGCGTCACTTTCTGCGCAAAGCATTTGCCGCAATCTGAACAGGAAAACGGCTTCTCGCCGGTGTGAATCCTCATGTGTTTATCGCGATTTCCTTTACTGGGGAAGCATTTGCCGCACTCAGAACAGGAGAAGGGCTTCTCACCGGTGTGGACTATCCGATGGGCATTTAGTTGTGACTTCTGAGCGAAAGACTTTCCGCACTCAGAACACGGGAAGGGCTTTTCCCCAGTGTGGATTCTCTGGTGTCGAACAAGTTCCCAACTGTCTTTGAAGGACTTCTGGCAACACGAAAAAGGAGGTTCTCCAGTGTGGATTTTTTGGTGGGCAACCAGATCACATTTTCTTTTGAACGATTTTTCGCAGTCGGGGCAAGAGAAGATCTCCTTACTGGTGTGACCCTTCTGATGGACGTGAAGTTCAGATTTCTTTTCAAACGACTTCCCGCACTCAGAACATGAGAATGAAACTTTACTTTCATGAAGTTCAGGACAGTGGTCTTGGGTGGTGTGTGTTCTCTGGTGGAGAATTAGAGTCACCTTCTGCGCAAAACAGTTGCCGCATTCCGGACATGAAAATGGCTTCTCGCCGGTATGCATTCTCATGTGGTTGTCACGGTTTCCTTTACTGGAGAAGCCCTTTCCGCACTCAGAACACGAAAAGGGCTTCTCGCCGGTGTGAACTCTCTGGTGTGATTTCAGTCGTGTTTTCAGCATGAATGACTTTCCGCATTCGGTACACAAGAAGGGCCTTTCCCCGGTGTGGATTCTCTGGTGTTCTATGAGATTCGATTTTTTTATGAAAGATTTATCACATTCAGAACACGAAAAAGGTTTTTCGCTGGTGTCAGTTCTCTGATTTACAACCGGGTCATGCTTTTTTATTAATGATTTTTCACAATCCTCAAAAGGATAAAAAATATTGGAAGAAGATTCCTCAGAACTAGAAGAATCTGGTGATTTCTCTGCATTGGGAAGGCTTGTTTGGACATTCGGGACAATAGTATGCGACTTATCTTTGGACTCCTCAAACCGATCTATTGATCTTACCATATGATTGAGTTTGTGATGTATATTTTGAGCAACGATGCTTACTCCTGGGGGATATTCATTATTGTCTCTGTTATAATGTGCAGACAAAATAAGATGTTCCTCTGGGGTATTCCAGCCATTGGGTCCTCCTATTGAAAAAAATGCTATTATTAATCAACAGTTCTGTAATTATATTAATAATTAATTGTAATTAATATTAATCAACATGTTTTGTATTTAGGAGTCATGTATGTTGGTCTAGTAGTCAACTGTTTCCCAGATCTCTGCCATGGAATTAGGTACAGTGGTAAACACAAATAATGGACAAAACAACCAAACTAACTGGATGGAGGTGAACTCACTAGTGACACGAATATGGTAAAGAACAAAGATGGACCTTCCTCCAGCTCAATTGTTGGGAATATGACATTACATTGAGGAATGGAGATGGACCTTTCATATGGTGTCCAGTATCTCCTTCTCATTTGTTGGGACCATGACGTTATATTGAGGGATGAAGATGGACCTTTCATATGGTGTTCAGTATCTCCTCCTCATTTGCTGGGAACATGACGTTATATTGAGGAATGGACCTTTCATATGGTGTCCAGTATCTCCTCATTTGTTGGGAATGTGACGTTATATTGAGGAATGGAGATGGGCCTTTCATATGGTGTCCAGTATCTCCTCATTTGTTGGGACCATGGCGTTATATTGAGGGATGAAGATGGACCTTTCATATGGTGTTCAGTATCTCCTCCTCATTTGCTGGGAACATGACGTTATATTGAGGAATGGACCTTTCATATGGTGTCCAGTATCTCCTCATTTGTTGGGAACGTGACGTTATATTGAGGAATGGAGATGGGCCTTTCATATGGTGTCCAGTATGTCCTTCTCATTTGTTGGGAACATGATGTTATATTGAGGAATGGAGATGGACCTTTCATATGGTGTCCAGTATCTCCTCCTCATTTGTTGGGAACATGACGTCATATTGAAGAATGGAGATGGACCTTTCATATGGTGTCCAGTATCTCCTCCTCATTTGTTGGGAACATGACGTTATATTGAGGAATGGAGATGGACCTTTCATATGGTGTCCAGTATCTCCTCCTCATTTGTTGGGAACATCACATTATATTGAGGAATGGAGATGGACCTTTCATATGGTGTCCAGTATCTCCTCCTCATTTGTTGGGAACATGATGTTATATTGAGGAATGGAGATGGACCTTTCATATGGTGTCCAGTATCTCCTCCTCATTTGTTGGGAACATCACATTATATTGAGGAATGGAGATGGACCTTTCATATGGTGTCCAGTATCTCCTCCTCATTTGTTGGGACCATGGCGTTATATTGAGGGATGGAGATGGACCTTTCATATGGTGTCCAGTATCTCCTCCTCATTTGTTGGGAACATCACATTATATTGAGGAATGGAGATGGACCTTTCATATGGTGTCCAGTATCTCCTCCTCATTTGTTGGGAACATTATGTTATATTGAGGAATGGAGATGGACCTTTCATATGGTGTCCAGTATCTCCTCCTCATTTGTTGGGACCAAGGCGTTATATTGAGGGATGGAGATGGACCTTTCATATGGTGTCCAGTATCTCCTCCTCATTTGTTGGGAACATGAGGTTATATTGAGGAATGGAGATAGACCTTTCATACAGTGTACAGTATCTCCTCCTCATTTGTTGGGAACATGACCTTATATTGAGGAATGAAGATGGACCTTTCATATGATGTACTTTCCACTGTATTGAAAGTTGCAAAGGTCCACTGGATACTTTTTTCTTCCTATCATAACCAGACAATTTAGTTATTTTAAAGGACAGTGCTCCCTGTCTAAAAATGTGTGTGACGGTTTCTTGATTTTTCATTATATTTGTACAATATACATAACTGAATTTGATGAAAATAAATTGAAATGTAAAAGAATAAACGTAAAAAAAATGCAGAGGTTCAAATCATTCAGGAGTTATTGCTGTATATGAAGTGCTGTATTTTATGTATTTACTAGTTACCTGTGCTGATTTCTAAACAAGATTCCTCCTTTGTTAGCGTCAGCTTCATTTCAGCTTCTTTCATAGACAGCTGATCATTTATCATATACATCTCTTCTTCCTCTTTAACTTCAATTTTCATATCAATCACTTCTTCCCTCTAAAATCACGAAACGAGTGTGAGCCTCATAATCCTGAGACTACATAAAAGACTAGAATCTAATACAATTTAGAGTTATGCCTAATTTGACATATTCAGTCCTACCTACCTGATAATGGTGGAGGATGGTGGGACCTTCCTGTGTGGAATCCCAGGAATACAGAGGATGGGGACATCTCTCTGGTGGGTTCCCATGACTGGATCCATCTGTAGGAAACACACACACTGACTGAATCCATTGTTTATATGTGTTTATCAGATGGGGGATCTAGGTGGACCCTCCGTACTGCTCTCTCCTTTACAATAAAATCTCCTCTTACCCGGTGATGTGAGAAACAGCTGATCCTCCATTATGACGTCCTTGTAGAGATCCTTGTGTCCTTCTAAATATGCCCACTCCTCCATCAAACTCTCCTCCTCATCTTCTTTTTTTATGTCTTTTTTAATAGCAATATTACAATTACTCTGAATATAAATGTAAAACAAAATATTAAAAATTCAGGAAAGGTACAGATTAAAATGTAGTTATGAAAGATTATTGATTGTCTACCTGATGATGGTGAGGGCTGGTGTGACCTTCCTGTGTGGAATTCCGGGAATACGGAGGACGGGGACATCTCTCTGGTGGGTTCCCATAACTGGATCCATCTACCTGATGATGGTGAGGGCTGGTTTGACCTTCCTCCGTGGAATCCCGGGAATACGGAGGAAGGGTACATCTCTCTGGTGGGTTCCCATTACTGGATCCATCTACCTGATGATGATGAGGGATGGTGTGACCTTCCTGTGTGAAATCTTGGGAATACAGAGGATGGGGACATCTCTCTGGTGGGTTCCCATTACTGGATTCATCTACCTGATGATGGTGAGGGATGGTGTGATCTTCCTGTGTGGAATCTTGGGAATACAGAGGATGGGGACATCTCTCTGGTGGGTTCCCATTACTGGATCCATCTACCTGATGATGGTGAGGGATCTCCTGGTCTTCCTGTGTGGAGTCCCAGGAATACACTGGATGACTGGATCCATCTGTAGGAAACACACACACTGACTGAATCCATTGTTTCTATGTGTTTATCAGATGATGGGGGATCTAGGTGGACCCTCTGTACTGCTCTCTCCTTTACAATAAAGTCTCCTCTTACCCGGTGATGTGAGGGGCGGCTGATTATCCATGATGACCTCATTGTGTCCTTCAGAAGGCTCCTTCATCACACCATACTCTTCATTTTCTTCTTTAGATTCTTCTTTGATACGAACGTTAAAATCTCCAAATGTTTCACTCTAAATGTAAATATGAAACAAAGTAGTAAAAATGCTCTTTTATGGAGACATCCTGACACCTTATAGGAACCTGACACACACAATGATACAGTCACCATCCAGACACATCCCTTGTCTGTTACTGGAGAATGTCTCAGAATTCCTGGCACCGCTCACCTCTCCCATCAGGAGGTCAATAATCTTCTTAGTGGTTTCCAAAATCTTCCTCTCATTGTTTCTTTCTGGAAGCAGTAAGGAATGTAGAGGAACCATAATGGGGTTCTGTCCATCTCCTGATGTCTTCTTCACGACTACGTCATCCTGTAGAGAGAGATCACCAATCACTGTAGACATTGCCCAACAAGGAAGTCACAACTTGCTGCCATCATCGTCCTTCCTTGCTACGATTTAACCAAAGGCATCTCTATTTTTAGAGATAATGATATATTTTCTCATCAGTGGCAGATCAACCATGGGTGCAACATGTTCACTGCACATGGGCCCCGAGGAGGGGGGGGGCACTGTGCTTTGACTGACATTGCACCCATGAATGATACTGTCAATCACTACAGCTGTGGCAGGGGTTTAAGTATCTCCCATACCCCCGTCATTACACAGGACCCCCCCTACTACCCTCCATTATTACACAGGACCCCCCCATAGTACCCTCCATCATTACACAGGAACCCCCCCCCCCCCAATACTACCCTCCATTATTACACAGGATCCCCCCCATATTAACCTCCATTTTTACACAGGACCCCCCATCATACTACCCTCCATCATTACACAGGATCCCCCCCATACTTCCCTCCATTATTACACAGGACCTTCCCCCCCATTACACAGGACCCCCCCATACTTTTCTCCATTATTACACAGGACCCCCCCATACTACCCTCCATTATTACACTGGATCCCCCCATCATACTACCATCCATTATTACACAGGACCCCCCCATACTACCCTCCATTATTACAGAGGACCCCCCCATACTACTCTCCATTATTACACAGGATCCCCCCATACTACCCTCCATTATTACACAGGATCCCCCCCATACTACCTTCCATTATTACACAGGACCCCTTTCCCACATCATTACACAGGACCCCCTCGTCCATACTAACCCCATCATTAAACATGGAGGTTATTGTTGAGGGTGGAGAGGTGGGGAGGGGGGTTATTGTTGAGGGTGGAGAGGTGGGGAGGAGGGGGGTTATTGTTGTACCCGTCTCCCTGCACATACTACCCACTTCCATACACTCCACACTCCTCTCCTACACATACACTATATTACCAAAAGTATCGGTTGGCCAGCCTTTCCACGCACATTGCCTTTAATGGCCTCCCAGTCTTAGTCCGTAGGGTTCAATATTGAGTTGGCCCCACCCTTTGCAGCTATAACAGCTTCAACTCTTTTGGGAAGGCCGTCCACAAGGTTTAGGAGGGTGTCTATGGGAAGGTTGGACCATTCTTCCAGAAGCACATTTGTCAGGTCAGGCACTAATGTCGGGGGAGGAGGCCTGGCTCACAGTCTCCGCTCTAATTCATCCCAAAGGTGTTCTATGGGGTTGAGGTCAGGACTCTGTGCAGGCCAGTCAAGTTCCTCCACCCCAAACTCGGAGCTGGAAAAGAAGAAAGCTTGGAACTCACTGACCCCCTGCGAGAGGACCACTTGTATGGCAGGGAAGGTGCAGCCCAGCTGCTAGGCCTGGTAGTAGTAGCCAACCCAAAAGCGGTACAGGAGAGGATCTGAGTGAGTACACCTACACCCCCTGGGCGGATAGGGGAAGGAGCACTCTGGTGGGAAACCAGATTAGCCCCCTACTGGTGACCACCTATGTAAAGTGTCAGGAACCAGATGCTCTGTTCAGTGATACCTCCAGATTGCTGGGTGAGAAGGAGAAGTTCATCTAGGGTGTGGGGTGGTACACCAAGGAGACCCAGGCTAGCTTTCCAACAGAGAAGGAAGTTCCAGGAAGTTGTCCTCAGTTTTTCGGTACCCTTGATCATCCTGTACACCCCTAAATCTGTCCCAGTTCTAAATCCCATCAATAAAACAACAAGGGTTCAAGGGCTGATTTCTGACTCAAGCCTGTGTGAAGATGTGTAATGCCTGGCTGTGCAGGACTATAGGGGGACCCAAATCTTCTAGCGACTCCTAAGGGGGTAGTGCTACACTAGTAACGGCGGTGATCACCGAATTATAGCGGGACTGTGATAGTGTGGCGAGCAATCTGACACTAACTGATGCTGGGGGGGGAAGGGGGGACTGACTAAATGACGCTGACATCTCCAATGACCCTAATACAGCGATCAGTCCCACACGAAAGAAAAATATATTTTAAATATATTTTAAAAATACATTCTTAATATATTCTTCCCAAATATATTGACCTATATTTCAAATTATATTATTATTTCAAAAATATATTTCAATATATTTGTGAATATATTATTAAAAATATATTGAGAACACATGCTGCAATATATATCAAAGTGTAATTTTGGAATGCATTTACAAGTATATTTAAAAATCTATGTTTAAATGCAATTTTTTTTTTAGATATTCAAAAATATCTAGAAAATATATTTTGAAAAATATATTTTTTTAAATATATGCCTTTGGAAAATATATTTTAATTAAAATTTTTGGAATACATGTTAAAATATATTTGCGTAGGCCAGTATATTGTAAATATATGTCGCGTGTGTAATTTTTGTTTTCTAAATATATTGCATATGGGGTGCTAATAATTACCAACACAGGGCTCTCTTCTGTCATTCGCTGAGCTGATCTGCGGGTTCCAGCCATAAATCATTGGCCATGACCCGGCATGTGCTGTAGCGAACGGCGGCACAGCCAGGGTGGCGTGTACACACGCTCCCCCCCTAACCCAGAAGATCCAGATCACATACATGTACATGATCCGGCGCGGCCTCAATATCTGCCATCGATGGGCGCCGTTTGGTTAAAATTCCCGACTTTCAGGAAAAGAACATTTTTTTGGAAAAAAAGAATGCATCCCCGAGATGATTTAGCATCTTGTCAACAAAAATTGCTCAAAAACAAAAAAAAGGTTACTATAATAATCCAGCCGTCAGCAACACTAATTCTGTAAAACTTTCTCTTGTAGCTTGTTGTTGGTTGAAAAAAAAAAAAAAAAAATAACAAAAAATTCAGTGTGTACAAATTGAAATTGAAATGTGTCTGCCATAAAAAATATTAGAAATAAAAATAGTAAACAAAAAATAATATCCGCTGGACACTTGCTGCTGGAATAAAACTGCGCTCCCAGAATCCTCCTCACCTCCCCGGTCAGCAGGTAGATGATCTCCAGGGTGAGCCGTAATATCCTCTCCGTCAGGTTGGTGCAGTTTGCCTCCATCGCTCCCAACTCTCTTCCATTCACTTCCTGCAACAATAGTGCCCATCCCCCCCCCCCCCCCCAATGCTCAGAAGCATGGGTAAAAGGCAGGCTCTTTTCTGATTGGTAGTTTGGTCAGCCATTTTGTTGTAGACTAGCAAACACTAGTGCTCTAACCCAAACTGCATGCTGAAACTTGAGGACATCTATTTATAGCCCACCAAAAATTGCCATCCTCCCCACATGGAAGAAAAATATATTTGAAATATATTTTTAAAATATTCTTCCCAAATATCTTGACGATGGTTGACATACTTAAATTTTGGCCGTATTCAATATATTTAAAAATATATTTAAATAAATAAATACAAAATAAATATAAAATATATATATATATATATATATATATATATATATAATTTTTTTTTTTTAAATAGTCTTCCCAAATATATTGAGATATTGAGGTATATTTGAAATACTACAATTTTGGCCATATTCAACATATTTAAAAACATATTTCAATATATATATATATATATACAAACACACATACTGTATGTTGAAATGCGTTTTTATTACAAAATATCTGAAAAATATTTGTAAAAATACACTTTCAAATATATTGTATGCCTTTAAAAATACATTTATTCTACATTTTTGGAATGCATTTACAAATATATGTAAAAATATATGTTAAAATAACTTTTGTATATGTTAAAAAAAATCTGAAGAATATATTTAAAAAAACTAAATTTTTCATGTATTTTGTAATATATAAAAAACACGTTTCAACATGCAGTGTATATATAAAGTTTTTTATTTTTTTTTGTAATATTCTTCTCAAATATATTGACATATATTTGAAATACTACAATTTTGGTCATATTCAATATATTTTGAAATATATTTCAATAAATATATATATATACAAAATGAGGGACAAATAAGGAGGAAGGAGGGACAGAGGGACTTTTATTATTATTATTATACAGGATTTATGGCGCTGCCAGGTTTTCAGAGATCGCCTAAAAGTGAGCAGAGTAGGCGATAGTCGGATAGATTGAGGTATAGAGTTCCAGAGGATGGGGGGGTTCTGGAGAAGTCCTGGAGATGAGCCTGGGAGGAGGAGACAAGGGAACTAGAGAGTAGGAGGTCATGGGAGGAGAGGAGAGGATGGTTTGGGTGATATTTGGAGACAAGCTCGGTGATGTAATTTGGGGCGCAGTTATAAATGGCTTTATATGTTATTGTTCATGTTTTGAATTTTATTCGTTGGCCAATGGGAAGCCAGTGGAGGGATAGGCAGAGAGCCGTGAAGGACACTGAGTGGAGGCCAGTGGAGAGATTGGCAGAGAGGGGTGGAGGACACTGAATGGAGGCCAGTGGAGGGATTGGCAGAGAGGGGTGGAGGACACAGAATGGAGGCCAGTGGAGGGATTGGCAAAGAGGGATGGAGGACACTGAGTGGAAGCCAGTGGAGGGATTGGCAGAGAGGGGTGGAGGACATTGGAGGGATTGGCAGAGAGGGATGGAGGACACTGAGTGGAGGTCAGTGAAGGTATTGGCAGAGAGGGTGGAGGACACTGAATGGGAAGCCAGTGGAGGGATTGGCAGAGATGGGTGGAGGACACTGAGTGGAGACTGGTGGAGGGATTGGCAGAGAGGGGAGGAGGACACTGAGTGGAAGCCCGTGGAGGGATTGGCAGAGAAGAGTGGAGGACACTGAATGGCGACAGTGTAGGGATTGGCAGAGAGGGATGGAGGACACTGAGTGGAGGTCAGTGGAAGGATTGGCAGAGAGGGATGGATGACACTGAGTGGAGGTCAGTGGAGGGATTGGCAGAGAGGGATGGAGGACACTGAGTGGAGACCAGTAGAGGGATTGGCAGAGAGGGGTGGAGGATACTGAGTGGAGGCCAGTAGAGGGATTGGCAGAGAGGGGTGGAGGACACTGAATGGAGGCCAGTGGAGGGATTGGCAGAGAGTGATGGAGGACACTGAGTGGAGGCCAGTGGAGGGATTGGCAGAGAGGGATGGCAGATACGGAATGGTTAGTAAGGTGGATGAGGCTGGCAGCAGCATTCATGATAGACTGAAGAGGGGATAGCCTGGGATGAGGTTGGCCAATGAGGAGGGAGTTACAATAGTCAAGGCGAGAGATAACCAGGGAGTGAATAAGTTGCTTGGTGGTTTCAGTGGTTGAAAATGGGAGTGTCTTGGAGATGTTGCGGAGGTGAAGTCTACTAGATTTGGACAGTGATTGGATTTGGGGGTGAAAGGACAGATGGGAATCTAGGATTACACCTCGTACCCTGGCATGAGGGGAGGGAATGATGGTTGTGTTATTGATCTTAATGGAGCAGTCGGGGGAGGGGGCATGGGCTGGAGGGAATAGTATGAGTTCTGTTTTGGAAAGATTTAGTTTGAAGAAGTGGAGTGACATCCATGCCAATATGTCACTTTGTTCCAAATCAGGGACAGTCCCTCGAAATCAGGGACAGTTGGGAGCTATGCTAATGTACAAGTCCTCTGCTGCTCCAGTGACATCAACTTTGGAAGAGTTCTGTATAACTGCGTGCCACAACACAGACTATAATATGTGTGCCTAAAACTAACGTGTCCCTAGTCCACATGGAGTCAGCCTGAGCTTCTTTCATGTTATCGATGTGTCCGATAGACTTCTCCTAAGTCCAGGTATTTTAGTTCCTTTGGTCTTCTTCTGAAGAGTGTTCTCCAGTAGATAAAATGAGAAGTTACAATGCATGGGGTCGTAAATACGAGGGCTGTACTCAAAGTAATACAAAGGTGGGCAGAACCTTTTTATTAAGTTACATAGGCCATTCAAATGTCACATGTTGGTAGAGTACCTATTCCTCTATACAAAGGTACTGCTCAATATATCTTCCATCAGAAGTGACTGATTTGGCCCATTGCTGAACCCAACTCTCAAAGTGACTCATTTTGCCCATTGCTGAACCCAACTCTTGAAGTGATTCATTTGGCCTATTGATGAACCCAACCTTTGAAGTGATTCACTTGGCCCATTGCTGAACCCAACTCTCGAAGTGATTAATTTGGCCCATTGCTGAACCCAACTCTCGAAGTGATTCATTTGTGCCATAGCTGAACCCAACTCTTGAAGTGATTCATTTGTGCCATTGCTGAACCCAACTCTCAAAGTGATTCATTTGGCCCATAGCTGAACCCAACCCTCGAAGTGATTCATTTGTGCCATTGCTGAAGCCAACTCTCAAAGTGATTCATTTGGCCCATTGCTGAACCCAACTCTCGAAGTGACTCATTTGAGCCATTGCTGAACCCAACTCTCGAAGTGACTCATTTGGCCCATTGCTGAACCCAATTCTCAAAGTGACTAATTTGGCCCATTGCTGAACCCAACTCTTGAAGTGATTCATTTGTGCCATTCAAAAGGTTCAGGTGTGCCCTGTTGCTCCCACTTTCACCTCATCTGTGTTGCCAAATCGTTGTCCCAAAGATGGTCCTTCACTGAAGCGAACAAGTGGACATAGAAGGTGCTAAACCTGGACTGGAAGGTGCATGGAGGACCACTAACCAGCTGAAATTGCCGATCACCTGATTTTTTTGCATCATCGTGGTGAATGTGGAGCATTTTTAGATTCTTTTTCTGTCTCTTCCTCCTAATGACGTCTCTAATCTTCTTAAAGTGATACTAAAGGTTCAGTTTTTTTTGTTTTTTTTTCCTCGGGTCCCCTGTTGATGCTCTGGCTCCTCCTTTCTGCTGGGTGTCCCCATAGTAAGTAGCTTGCTATAGGGGCACCCAAGCAGGTGCACTCTCGTGTTGCAGCTCCCTGTGTCTATTCACCTACGGAGCTATGGCTCAGCCGTGCCTCCTCATTGGCTCACTGCCAGTGGCTCCCGCTCCTGTCTCAGCCAATGAGGAGGCAGAGACCTGGCACAGCCGAGACTCTTGTGCACACCACTGGTTTGGGCTCAGGAAATTTGCAAAAAGGTGATTAAGATATATTTAGAGGGTAAGAGTAGGAATTGCAGATAGATAGAAGAAGCCATTGCGGAACCCAACTCTCGAAGAAATTCATTTTGCCCATTGCTGAACCCAACTCTCAAAGAGACTCATTTTGCCCATTGCTGAACCCAACTCTCGAAGTGACTCATTTTGCCCATTGCTGAACCCAACTCTCGAAGTGACTCATTTTGCCCATTGCTGAACCCAACTCTTGAAGTGACTCATTTGGCCCACTACTGAACCCAACTCTCGAAGTGACTCATATGCCCATTGCTGAACCCAACTCTCGAAGTGACTCATTTGGCCCATTGCTGAACCCAACTCTCGAAGTGACTCATTTGGCCCATTGCTGAACCCAACTCTTGAAGTGATTCATTTGTGCCATTCAAAAGGTTCAAGTGTGCCCTGTTGCTCCCACTTCCACCTTGTCTGTGTCGTCAAATAGTTGCCCCAAAGATGGTCCTTCACTGAACCGAACAAGTGGACATAGAAGGTATGAATATGAAGATTTTGGAGTGAAGATGTGAGAATTGGACACCTAAGGAAATTAGGAAAGAAGGAGATTTTATACACGGTTGTGGGTGACGTTTAATGTTTGGACCCTGGAAAGTGGAAGGAAGCGGTCATATATAGGAGGAGGATAAAACCTGCTACTAGATGGGAAGTTTGGTTCCTGAAGAACTGGCTAAACTCTGGCAACTGGATGAACAAGCAAAGTTTGGTTTTTACGTGTGTTCGGATCAAACTGGAAGCAGACCAGAGACCTACTTAAACAGTCTTCTCCTAATGCTGGAGCCACCATTTAAAGATTTGGGATCATGCCCCCTCCTAAGTGTCTCTTCTCTAGGGAGAATATATTTTATGTTTGTAGTCATTCCTCATAACTGAGGTCCTCCAGCCCCCTTATTAGCTTTGTTAACCTTCTCTGGACTCTCTGCAGTTCAAACACATCCTTCTTGAGGACTGGTGACCAAAACTGGACACCATGGTTGTAACTCATTCCCATGTAGCCCACCCCTTAACCCTGGTGAACTAAGTCCTATTCCCCCAGTTACAGCACTCGCAGCCAGGCACACAGATTTTTCTTCACTCTTCCACTGGCTCAAAGGAACAGTCTAGGGGTGTCTTTCAGGGGTTTTATTGGAGCGTTGAACTTTTACGAGGTTCAGGGGGGAGCACCCCAAGAACTGGCAAATTGAACACTTTGAGGACTCTGTAGGCCCCTTCCACACTAGCAGTCCAATTGGGTTCATCTGTTTTTCAGGTGGACCTGATCGGACCCTCCATTCTGCTCTATGGAGTGGCAGGTGTAAACGGACATGTGTCCATTTACACCTGCTTACATCCAATTCGATCTGCTAAAAAAACAGACAGATGGAGATCTGTTCCTCTCCATCTTGGCGGATCAGGTCAGATGGAAGTCGGGTGTAAACGGACAGGCAGTTTGTTTACATCCAATCATCCATAGAGGAGAACGGGCATGGGCCCGCTCTGCAGAAGTGGACAGATCCCCCAGAGAGCAAGCAGAATCCTGGTTGTCCGCCCATATTCAAGAGGCCTTAGCTATCTTGCTGAACTATACAAAAACATTGTCCCACAGAATCTCTATGCTTATGGTGACTTTTCCTTGAGACCCAAAGCTACACATGGTCACGGACTTTCCAGCACCTGGGTCATTTACTCACACAGCCACAGGATCATCAGTTGCCTCCTTCCGACATCCACCAGGCTGTTCTCAATGAGGGAGATGCAGGTTTACATCACCATAGGACAGCTGGACACTTTCCCCATCAACGTCCTCCTGGTTCTCCTCAGTGAGCTTCTCCAGACCCAATTTGATTCCAGGACTCAAGATTGTGAATAGGCCCCCCAGCTAAGACTTAGCAGGAACCTCAATGTCTTTCTAGTGGCTCCTTCTAGCATGTCTGCCCCAGGATCAGAGCCCCTGCACAGGAATCTCCTCCAGCAGGACTGGACCCAGGAACTCAACACTGCCGTCTCCGGCCTCACACTATTTATAGACTCTCCTATCTCCAAATTGAGTACTCTATGTAGCCCCGTCCCAGAGTAGTGTAGGCTGTAGGCTGTTAGATAAACCTAACTAGCTCTCCTGTAATCAGTGGCTCAAGGGTTGAATGTTTAGGCCTGATCAGTCTCCTAGGCTGCTTGCTTCCCCTTGTATTCTAGAATTATAGTGGGAGGAAGAACAGAATGGGCAGCCTGAATATTTAGGGGACTCCAGCCAATCCCTGGGGAGGTGTGCCCAGTTCTGGAGGTGTGCCCAGGCTGGAGTCCCATAAATATTCAGGCTGCCCACTCTGCTCTTCCTCCCACTATAATTCTAGAATCCTCTAGAATACAAGTGGAAGCAAGCAGACCTAGGAGACTCTGAGCAGGCCTAAACAATCAACCCCTGACCCACTGATTACAGGGGAGCTAGTTAGGTTTGCCTACAGCCTACACTACTCTAGAACGGGGCTACATAGAGTACTCATTTTGGGTGACCCCTTTTTTTCAGAGGCTCCTTTGTGGTGGAGAGCCGCCAAGCCAAAGCTCTTTGGCTCCACTATGGTAGAAGATTTATATTCAGCGACCACATCTTCGAAAACTGCAGGTGGTGGCAAGCAACCCTAAGTCTTGTGTCTAGCGTGTGTGGAAGTGGGAAAAGTGATAAGGCAAGGATTGTAGCTGGTGGAATAACTTGAGGAATCTTAGAAACGTGTTGTAATCACTGATTGCGCCACAGCCGTTGCAGTGCATTGGATTGTACACAAGATATGTATCTGCCTGAGTATGTCTAGCCAGATAGATTTTGAGCAAGTCCCTCTAGTAGAGGCCAGTATTACAGCTGGTATTACCTTCCCATAGAAGACACTCTCCTCAGTCCTCCTTCATCAAACAAGATCCTTGCTCCACCGTGAGCATGTGTCCTTGATATCTGGTGACAACGTGTTCAGCAGTGGGAGATTATGGTATGTGCTGTTTTATGATTGTTATCTGTATCTGGGTTGGAAAACTTTGGGTGATAAGTGACAATCTGCCAGTATGTTGGTCAATTTTCAAGGACATGTGATGGGCAGCAATCCCATCACGCTTCCTTCATGTTCTCCAACAGTGACACCCTGACTTCTTATACCAGTGACAACTATCGGAACAGAAAGTCCTCCAGTTGGGACATGTACAACTATACAAAGCACTCGCCCAACTCTACTAAATAAATGATTTTATTGACGCCCTTGGAGATTTTTCTCTTCAATTCTTGTCTTCATGATGCAACAGGAAGAAGAGAAATATTCAGAACAGACGAGGGCAAAAAGTTTGGGTTTTGAGCAAAACTACAACATGAAAATGTACAATAAGTTAGGAATCAAAAAATGAACGTTTTGAGGAGGAGATATAAAAAAAAAATCACATTAAAACAATAAAACTAAAATAGTCCATATGGGTTGGCTGATCCTTTCAGACATCCTCATCTTTATCATACAATTGTTCTGTAGGCATAAGGATTCAACCTGCGAAAGCCCACCTTAAGTCTTTCAGTGTCCACGGGTGGCGTGCGTTCTCTGGTGGAGAATTAGTGTCCCTTTCTGAGCAAAGCATTCGATTCTGGACAGGAAAACGACTTCTTGTGCCTGTCACGGTTCCCTTTATCGGAGAATCGCTTTCCACACTCAGAACAGGAAAAGGGCTTCTCCCCGGTGTGGACCCTCTGGTGTATGATGAGTTTAGATTTCTCGGTAAAAGACTTTCCGCACTCGGAACACGAGAAGGGCCTTTCCCCGGTGTGGATTCTGACATGTCGAACGAGATCTGATTTGTTGACGAAAGACTTCTCGCACTCAGAACACATATATGGCTTTTCCCCAGTGTGGATTCTCCGGTGTTGAACGAGATGCGATTTCTTTGTGAAGGACTTCTCACACTCGGAACACGAAAAGGGTTTTTCAGTGGTGTTGATGCTCTGGGGTACAACCAGGTCATGTTGTGTTGCGAATGATTGTGCACAATCCTGAAACGGATTAAAAATATTGAAAGGCGGTTCCTCAGGATTTGAAGGATCTGGCAATTTGTCTGCACTTTGAAAGCTTGGTTGGACATTTGGGATAATAGTATGGGATTCATCTTTAGGCTCCTCAGGATTAAACCAATCTGTTGATGTTGCCATATAATTAGGTTTGTAATGTATATTTTGAGTAGCAATGTTTATTCTTGGAGAATATTGTGCCGTGTCATTATCTTCTTTATTATAATCTGCAGATGAAATAAGATGTCCTTCTTGGGTATTCCAGCCATTGTTTTCTCCTGTTGGAAATATTTTTTTTATTATGAGTAATAATTATATGTTCATCTTTCATGTTTAACAATTGAGAACCATGTATGTTTGTCTAGTAGTCAACCTTTCCCTGATGTCTGGCACAGAATAAAATATAAGTAACAACAACAAAAGGATGGAAGTCAGATAAGATATACAATGCAACCTAAACAACTATAGCATACTAGGTGGGTGTACATACACTAATGACAATGTTATGACAAGGGACACCTCATTTGTTGGGAGTATGATGTTATATTGAGGAATGGAGATGGACCTTTCATATGGTGTCCAGTATCTCCTCCTCATTTGTTGGGAACATGATGTTATATTGAGGAATGGAGATGGACCTTTCATATGGTGTCCAGTATCTCCTCCTCATTTGTTGGGAGTATGATGTTATATTGAGGAATGGAGATGGACCTTTCATATGGTGTCCAGTATCTCCTCTTCATTTGTTGTGAACATTATTATTATTATTATTATACAGTATTTATAAAGCGCCAATAGTTCGCTCAGTGCTGTACATTACAAAGGGGGACAGAACATGTGACAGAACAATACCAATACAATGCAAAACATGAGGGGATTGAGGGCCCTGCTCTTTCAAGCTTACAATCTAGGAGGGAGGGGATGGTGGCACAGGAGGAGATAGCTGTGGGGGATGGAGTGGTAGGAAGAGTGGAGGAGGTCAGCAAGTTAGCAGGGGGTGGGGTAGGCTTCCCTGAAGAGATGGGTTTTCAGGGTGCGCCTAAAGGAGAGGAGAGTAGGTGATAATCTGATGGGTTGGGGCAGGGAATTCCAGAGGATGGGCGACACCCTGGAGAAGTCCTGGAGGCGGGCATGGGAGAAGGAGACCAGGGAACTAGAGAGAAGGAGGTCTTGTGAGGAGCGGAGTGTGCGTGCTGGGCGGTACTTGGATATTAGGTCAGTGATGTAGTTCGGGGCAGTATGGTGGACAGCTTTGTATGTCAGTGTTAGGATTTTGAATTTGATCCGTTGCGCAATCGGAAGCCAGTGGAGGGATTGGCAGAGGGGGGTGGCGGAGACAGAGCGGTTGGAAAGGTCAATGAGTCTGGCAGCCGTATTCAGGATCGACTGAAGCGGGGATAGCCAGCGGCAAGGCAGGCCAGTGAGGAGGGAGTTGCAGTAGTCGAGTCGTGATATGATGAGAGAGTGGATGAGCTGTTTAGTGGTTTCTGGGGTTAGGAACGTGCGGATTTTGGCGATGTTGCGGAGGTGGAGTCTGCACGAGTTTGTTAAAGATTGGACTTGGGGTTGAAAGGATAGGTTGGAGTCCAGAATTACACCAAATACTCTGGCCTGCAGGGCGGGTTTGATGGTAGTGTTGTTGGATGTGACGGAGAAATCAATGGGGGGTGGTGTCCGGGCTGGGGGGGAAGACAAGAAACTCGGTTTTGGAGAGGTTCAGTTTAAGGAAGTGGAGCGACATCCAGTCTGATATGTCGCTCAGTAGGTGTGTGATTCGGGCTGAGACCAAGGGGGTGAGGTGGGGGGTTGAGAGATAGATTTGTGTGTCGTCGGCATAGAGGTGGTAGTTGAAGCCGTGAGAGTGTATGAGTTGGCCAAAGGAGGAGGTATAGATGGAGAAGAGAAGGGGCCCGAGGACAGAGCCTTGAGGAACCCCAACAGAGAGGGGGAGTGAGGGGGAGGTGGTAACATTATAGGTAACGCTGAAGGAGCGTTGTGACAGGTAGGATGAGAGCCAGGAGAGAGCAGAATCTCTGAGGCCGAGGGAGTGTAGTTTTTTGAGGAGGAGGAGGTGATCGACTGTGTCGAAGGCCGCAGAGAGGTCAAGGAGTAGGAGCACTGAATAGTGGCCATTAGCTTTGGTGGTTAGCAGGTCGTTGGAGAGTTTGAGTAAGGAAGTTTCGGTGGAGTGTAGGGGACGGAAGCCGGACTGTAGGGGATCAAGGAGGTTGTTGTCGTTGAGGTGAGAGCATAGGCGGGTGTAGACTAGGCGCTCGAGGAGTTTAGATGTAAATGGGAGCAGGGAGATGGGTCTGAGGTTGTTCGGGTCATTGGGGTCCAGGGAGGGCTTTTTAAGTATGGGGGCGATGTGTGCATGTTTCAGAGGGGAGGGAAAAGTGCCGGAGGAGAGGGAGAGATTGAAGATGTGGGTGAGGGAGGTCGTAGGGATTGTGAGGGGATAGGGTCAAGGGGGCAGGTGGTGAGGCGGGCATCAGAGAGGATCTTGGAGACTTCCTCGATGGTGGTAAGGTCAAAGGTGCGGAGTGTTGGGGGAGCTTCAGTATGAGGAATGTGAACATGACCTTATATTGAGGAATGGAGATGGACCTTTCATATGATGTACAATATCTTCTCATTTGTTGGGAACATGACCTTACATTGAGGAATGGAGATGGACCTTTCATATGGTGTACAGTATCTCATTTGTTGGGAACATGATGTTATCTTGAGGAATGGAGGAGGACCTTTCATATGGTGTACAGTATCTCCTCCTCATTTGTTGGGAACATGACGCTATATTAACAAATGAAAATGGACCTTTCATATGATGTACAGTATCTCCTCCTCATTTGTTGGGAACATGACGTTATATTGAGGAATGGAGATGGACCTTTCATATGGTGTCCAGTATCTCCTCCTCATTTGTAGGGAATATGACATTATATTGAGGAATGTAGATGGACCTTACATATGATGTACAGTATCTCCTCCTCATTTGTTGGGAACATGACATTATATTGAGGAATGGAGATGGACCTTTCATATGGTGTCCAGTATCTCCTCCTCATTTGTTGGGAACATGACGTTATATTGAGGAATGGAGATGGACCTTTTAAATGGTGCTCCTGTTACTTGTAACCACAGAAGCCAACAAAAGACCTCTTCCACTACTTGCTTCCTTTGTTTCTCTGATTGTTGCCATCATGTAATGCAGTGTAATCTAGCAAAAATGTGAATGGAAGTGCCACACCATTTCTAATAGATACAAGTACGATTAGATTCTACTTAGGTTCAGGGAAACAAAAGAGTAGCTAGCTGCCATTCAAAGTACCAAGCAAACTCTGAGATTACTTCTAAACTCCCGCTCCAAGTGCTGCTTGTAAACACAGAAGTTGGCAAAGGATGTCTTCCAATAGTCGCTACTTCTGCAGCTTTGACTGATGACACCATCTAATGCAGAGTACAGCAAAGGAAGCGAGTATCTATCTTTAAAAGTGGCAGCAGCGTCCTAAACATAGGATTAGTGGTGGGAGGTGTCAGTACTCAGTATCGGCACGTTCCGGCACAAAAAAGACCTGCCTAAACTTGATGAAAATAATTTGTAATGTGAAATAATGAACCTACAATGAAAATATAAAGAGCTGCATTTCATGTATACAATACTTACCTGTGCTGATGCCTAGAGATGATTCCTCTTTGGTAACTGTCATGTCATCTTTCTGCCTAGACAGTTGATTTCCCCTTGGGTTTATCTCTTCTTCCGCTTTAACCTCAGTTTTGATATCGAACACTCCTACCTCCTAAAAATCACAAAATAATGGTGAGCACTATTATCATGGGGCTGCATAGAGGGATTGTGTCTCATACAATTTAAGTATGACATCCTCAGTCCCACCTACATGATGATGATGGTGAGGGGTGGTGTGATCTTCCTGTGTGGAATCCCGGGAATACATAGGATGGGAACATCTCTCTGGTGGGTTCCCATTACTGGATCCATCTACCTGATGATGGTGAGGGATGATGTGATCTTCCTGTGTGGAATCCTGGGAATACATAGGATGGGGACATCTCTCTGGTGGGTTCCCATTACTGGATCCATCTACCTGATGATGGTGAGGGATGATGTGACCTTCCTGTGTGGAATCCCGGGAATACAGAGTACGGGGACATCTCTCTAGTGGGTTTCCATGACTGGATCCATCTGTAGGAGACACACAAACTGACTGAATCCATTGTTTTTATGTGTTTATCAGATGATGGGGATCTAGGTGGACCCTCCCTACTGCTCTCTCCTTTACAATAAAGTCTCCTCTTACCCAGTGATGTGAGGGGCAGCTGATTCTCCATCATGACCTCCTTGTAGAGATCCTTGTGTCCTTCTAAACACTTCTGTTCCTTCATAACACCATCCTCCTCCTCTCCTTCTTCTATCTCTTCTTTGATAATAACATTAAAATTGCTCCAGTTTTCATTCTGAATATAGATTTAAAAGAAAGTAGTATAAATGTCTCAGCTCCTCCATGGAGACATCTTGACACCTTATAGGAACTTAAAACACACAATGATACAGACCCATCCCTTGGAGAATGCCTCATAAATTTTGGCACCACTCACCTCTCCCATTAGGAGGTCAGTGATCTTCTGGGTGACCTCTAGAATCTTCTGCTCGTTGTTTCTTTCTGGAACCAGTAAGGAATGTAGAGGAACCATAATGGAGTTCTGTCCATCTCCCGATGTCTTCTTCACGACTACGTCATCCTGTGGAGAGAGATCAGCAATCACTATAGACATTTCCCAACAACAGAAGTCACAACTTGCTGCCATCATCGTCCTTCTTTGCTACGATCTGATTGAATCTCTCTTCTTTCTTCCCATATTTGCAGATACACATTTCAGACATTTTTAAATGTTTCAAATGTTTCAAACGCCCAGCTATCAGGAAAAGGAAATCTGTAAAAAATAAAACAAAAAACAAACAAACAAAAAATGCATACCCGTGTTTTAGCAGCTTGTCAGGAAAAAGAAAATCAAAAAGATCTTTGGAAACAAAAAAAAAAAATGTTGTAATTATCCAGCTTTCAGTAACTCAAATACTGTAAAAATTTCTGTAACTTGAAGTCATATTTAATCCAGTTGTGAGTACAAAAAGTTGCTCTGAAATCATTTTTTTTTGTCAGTTATGAAATGCTACAAATAAAAATAGCAAAATAAAAAAAAATTTCCATTGGCGACTTCATTGCTGGAATAAAACTGCGCTCCCAGAATCCTCCTCACCTCCCCGGTCAGCAGGTAGATGATCTCCAGGGTGAGCCGTAATATCCTCTCCGTCAGGTTGGTGCAGTTTGCTTCCATCGCTCACAACTCTCTTCCATTCACTTCCTGCAGCAATTGTGCCCATCCCCCAATGACCAGCATCATGGGTAAGAGGTAGGCTCTTTGCCGATTGGCTCTTGCCGGCCATTTTTTTGTAGCCCAGCAGACATGCTGAAAGCTGACATGTCTTTATAGAAGAACTACAATTATATGTCTGCTAGCAGGGGCTCATCCTTGTTGATGGACAGGAATGAAGAGAAAAGTGCCTAAGGTTCAAATCCCAATGACATCAGACTCACCTTTGGTTTTTTTTATTTGTATTTTTATAATATTTTTGCCCGCTATAAAATGTCTGCCTTAGGCTAGGTTTACATTTGTGTGCTGTGGAAATGCATGGAAAGTCCTGCACGTCCTTGCAGTGGCCATAAAATGCACTTACCTTTTGCAGGCATTTTCTAATGGCTCCCCCAATGCACTGTGCTAATGCATGTGCCAAAACGCACGCTAACAGAGCACTATGCGTTGTTAAGTGTTGTTTTTTTAAGTGTCATGCACTTCTCTTCTTCTCCTGCAATTTTCACGAGTAGGGCAACCCATTGAAATGATAGAGTGATAGAACAGTGGTTTTAGCAGAACTAAAATCCAAATATTTATATATACTGTATAATGATCATTATACAGGATTTATATAGTGCCAACAGTTTGCTCAGAGCTTTTCAATATATATATATACAGTATATATGCAGTATATATATATATATATATATATATATACATACTGTGTGTGTATGTGTATATATATATATTGAAAAGCTCTCAGCAAACTCTATCTATCTATCTATCTATCTATCTATCTATCTATCTATCTATCTATCTATCTATCTATCTATCTATCTATCTATCTATCTATCTATCTATCTATCTATCTATCTATCTATCTATCTATATATGCTATCTATCTATCTATCAATCTATCTATCTATATGTGTGTATATATATAGTGTATGTGTGTGTGTGTATATATATACATACATTCCGGGCCTCCAGTACCCCTGACGCCGGGCCCACAAAGCCTCCTATCACCGCGTCCCACGGCTCGTCCAGCCGCCGCACCACTGTGCCCACTGATGCCGTGCCACAACACCCACGGATGCCAGCTTACAGCACCCACAGACTGCAACCAGCCAGCTGCGGCCCCAGCCGCCCACCACTCTCCCCTCCTACGATCGGTCACCGATGAACTCGGACATGGCATAACGAACTCTCCCCATCCTCATGTCCTGACTGAAACCTCCCTCCTCTCCGACCCGATCAGAATTCTGCCCACCCTAGCATGCCACCTGCACTCCTCCTCCTCGTTTTCCTCTCCTCCATCCCCAAACTTGCCTCCCTCTACCCCCCTACTCCCCCAAAACACCTCTACATCGCACCCTCACTTCTTCCCTCCCCCCTCTACGGCTCTCACCACCTCCTCCTATTACTCCACTCCCCCGCTGACCCACAAGCCACCACCAACCGACCCACGCGCTCCTGCACCTCCCATTCCCATGCCACCTTCCTCACCCTCCTCCTTCTCCTAACCGCCGGTGACATCTCTCCGAACCCTGGTCCTCCATCTCCCTACTCCCCCTCCCGGCACCCCCCTACTCACACCAACCACCGCAACCCCCTCAATCTCATATCTGTCTCCCTCCTCCCCACATCCACCCCTCCCCTCTCGGTTGCACTCCTGAACGCTCGTTCGGTTTGCAACAAGCTCACCGCCATCCATGACCTCTTTGTCTCCCACTCCCTCAACCTCCTAGCAGTTACCGAAACCTGGATCCAAGCCACTAACTCCACCTGCCCTGCTGCCCTCTCCTATGGAGGCCTCGTCTGGACCCATTCAACCAGACCGAGCAGATGCAGAGGCGGAGGAGTCGGTATGCTCCTACCACCGCTGAGCACCTTCCAGGTCCTCCCTAACCCCCCCTCCCTATCCTTCTCCTCCTTTGAGGCCCACTGTAGCCGGCTCTTCTCTTCCACCCCCCTACGGATTGTGGTAATCTATCGGTCTCCTGGTTCCGCATCCCCCTTCCTTGAGGACTTTGCTGCCTGGCTTCCCTTCTTCCTCTCCGCCGAGCTACCAACCATCATCCTAGGCGACTTCAATATCCTGATCAACGCCAACAGCCCGGCTACTTCCCAACTCCTCCTTCTAACCTCCTCCTTCGCGCTCACACAGCACACTCAGTCCTCCCACTCCAACGGAAACACCCTGGACCTCGTTTTCTCCCACCTCTGCACCCCCTACGACTTCACTAACACCCCCTTCCCTCTCTCTGACCACCACCTCTTCACATTCTCCATCTCCCCCTCCCTCAACTCCCCCCCCCCCCGAAGCGTCTAACCATCACCCGCAACCTCCGCAATCTGAACCCGACCCATCTCCACCCAGCAGCTGACCGTCTGTATGACAGCATCCTCCCTCTGTCATGCCCTGACCTGGCCACTTCTGCATACCATGACTCACTGTCAGCTGCCCTTGACTCTCTGGCACCCCTAACCACACGTAGCATTAGACCCCGACCGCTTCAACCCTGGCAAAACGACCACACGAAATGCCTCAAACGACGCAGTCGCGCGCTGGAGCTCTTATGACGCAAAACCAGATCCCCTCCCGCGTTCTCCCTCTATAAAGCCGCCTACCTCGCCTACACCACTTCCCTCCATGCCGCCAAACAAGCCTATTTCATAATCCTTATCCACACCCTCTCCACCTGTCCTCATCGGCTCTTCTCCACTTTCAAATCCCTGCTCTCTCCCCCCCACCCCCACCCAGCACCTCACTCACCGCCCCGAGATTGCCACTCACTTCCAAAGCAAGATTGACGCAATCCGTAAGGACATTGTCAACTCACAATACACCTCTCCACCCAGCCTCCCGCCCTCCTTCAACCCCTCAACCCTCCCCTCCCCTGACCTCATCGTCGCACTACCCCCCACTATACCTAACGCCCCGCACATCATCACCTCCCCACCACTCCGCTCCTTCAGCCCAACTACTCCCGAGGAGATCTCTAAGGTCTTCACTGAAGCCCGCCTCACCACCTGCCTCCTGGACCCTATCCCCTCACAGCTCCTTCAGTCCCCCCCCTACTCCATCATTCGCTCCCTCACCTACATCTTCAATCTCTCCCTCTCCACCGGCACCTTCCCCTCCCCTCTAAAGCACGCACACATCACCCCCATACTCAAAAAACCCTCCCTTGACCCTACTAACCTTAACAACCTTAGACCCATCTCCTTGTTGCCCTTCACTTTCAAGCTCCTTGAGCGCCTGGTCTACAATCGCCTAAGCGCCCACCTCACTGATAACAACCTCCTTGACCCCCTACAGTCTGGATTCCCCTCCCTGCACTCCACCGAAACCGCCCTATCTAAAATCACCAGTGACCTGCTAACTGCCAAAGCCAATGGCCACTATTCTATCTTCCTGCTCCTCGACCTCTCCGCGGCCTTCGACACTGTTGACCACCCTCTCTTCCTTGCCAAACTGCACTCCCTTGGCATCAAGGACGCTCCTGATTCACCTCCTACCTTTCCCAACGCTCCTTCAGCGTCACCTACAACACTGCCACCTCCCCCTCCCTCCCCCTCTCTGTCGGGGTCCCCCAAGGCTCTGTCCTCGGGCCCCTCCTCTTCTCCATCTATACCTCCTCCCTTGGCGAACTTATTCACTCCCATGGCTTCAATTACCACCTCTATGCCGACGACACCCAAATTTACCTCCCCACCCCCCACCTCACCCCCTCACTCTCTGCCCACCTCCTAAACGACATATCAGACTGGATGTCGCTCGATTTCCTCAAACTTAACCTATCCAAAACCGAGCTCCTGGTCTTCCCCCCACCCCGTGCCCCCCCCCCATCCTCTCCATCACTACTAACAACGCCACCATCTCTCCCACCCCACACGCCAAAGTCCTGTGTGTCACCCTGGACTCCCACCTGTCCTTCCTACCCCACATCCAACTGCTATCTAGATCTTGCAGGCTCCACCTCCGCAACATCTCCAAGATACGCACATTCCTCACCCCAGACACCACCAAACAACTCGTACACTCCCTCATCATCTCACGCCTGCAATTCCCTTCTCACTGGCCTACCCAAACGAACGCTATCCCCACTCCAGTCGATCCTAAACTCAGCGGCCAGACTCATCCACCTCACCAAGTGCTCCACATCTGCCTCCCCCCTCTGCCAATCCCTTCATTGGCTCCCGATTGCCCAACGCATCAAGTTCAATCTGCTAACCCTGACCTACAAGGACATTCACAATGCTGCCCTGAACTACATAACTGACCTGATACCCAGATACTACCCTACCCGTGCCCTCCGCTCCTCACAGGACCTCCTGCTCTCTAGCTCCCTGGTCTCCTCCTCCCACGCCCGATTGCAGGACTTCTCCAGGACTTCCCCCATCCTCTGGAACTCCCTACCCCAATCCATCAGACTGTCACCTACCCTCCTCACCTTCAGGCGCACCCTGAAAACCCTCCTCTTCAGGGAAGCCTACCCCAACCTCACCTAACACCCAACCTCACCTAACAACTAACCTCCTCCACTCCTCCCACCACTCCATCCCCCACAGCCATCTCCTCCTGTGCCACCTTCCCCTCCCTCCTAGATTGTAAGCTCGAAAGAGCAGGGCCCTAAAACCCCTCGTGCAGTGTATTGTTACTGTCTTGTCTCATGCTATGTCCCCCTTGCTACTGTACAGCGCTGAGCATACCCTTTGGCGCTATATAAATACTGTATAATAATAATAATATATACAGTGGGGTAAAAAAGTATTTAGTCAGCCACCAATTGTGCAAGTTCTCCCACTTAAAAAGATGAGAGAGGCCTGTAATTGGCATCATAGGTAGACCTCAACTATGAGAGACAAAATGAGAAAAAAAAATCCAGACAATCACATTGGCTGATTTGGAAAGAATTTATTTGTAAATTATGGTGGAAAATTATGGTAGAAAATAGGTATCAATATCAAAAGTTCATCTCAATACTTCGTTATATATCCTTTGTTGGCAATGACAGAGGTCAAAAGTTTCCTGTAAGTCTTCACAAGGTTGGCACACACTGTTGCTGGTATGTTGGCCCATTCCTCCATGCAGATCTCCTCTAAAGCAGTGATGTTTTGGGGCTGTCGCTGGGCAACACGGACTTTCAACTCCCTCCAAAGGTTTTCTATGGGGTTGAGATCTGGAGACTGGCTAGGCCACTCCAGGACCTTGAAATGCTTCTTATGAAGCCACTCCTTCGTTGCCCGGGCGGTATGTTTGGGATCATTGTCATGTTGGAAGACCCAGCCACATTTCATCTTCAATGCCCTTGCTGATGTAAGGAGGTTTGCACTCAAATGATATATGGCCTCATTCATTCTGTCCTGTACATGGATCAATCCTCCTGGTCCCTTTGCGGAGAAACAGCCCCAAAGCATGATGTTGCCACCCCCATGCTTCACAGTAGGTATGGTGTTCTTTGGATGCAACTCAGCATTCTCTCTCCTCCAAACACGACGAGTTGTGTTTCTACCAAACAGTTCTATTTTGGTTTCATCTGACCATATGACATTCTCCCAATCCTCTTCTGGATCATCCAAATGCTCTCTAACAAACTTCAGACGGGCCCGGACATGTACTGGCTTAAGCAGGGGGACACGTCTGGCACTGCAGGATCTGAGTCCATGGTAGTGTGTTACTGATGGTAGCCTTTGTTATGTTGGTCCCAGCTCTCTGCAGGTCATTCACTAGGTCCTGGGATTTTTGCTCACCGTTCTTGTGATCATTTTGACCCCACGGGGTGAGATCTTGCGTGGAGCCCCAGATCAAGGGAGATTATCAGTGGTCTTCTTGTATGTCTTTCATTTTCTAATTATTGCTCCCACAGTTGATTTATTCACACCAAGCAGCTTGCCTATTGCAGATTCAGTCTTCCCAGCCTGGTGCAGGTCTACAATTTTGTTTCTGGTGTCCTTCGACAGCTCTTTGGTTTTCACCATAGTGGAGTTTGGAGTGTGACTGTTTGAGGTTGTGGACAGGTGTCTTTTATACTGATAACAAGTTCAAACAGGTGCCATTGATACAGGTAATGAGTGCAGGACAGAGGAGCCTCTAAAAAAAGAAGGTACAGGTCTGTGAGAGCCAGAAATCTTGCTTGTTTGTAGGTGACCAAATACTTATTTTCCACCATAATTTGCAAATAAATTCTTTCCAAATCAGCCAATGTGATTGTCTGGATTTTTTTTCTCATTTTGTCTCTCATAGTTGAGGTCCACCTATGATGCCAGTTACAGGCCTCTCTCATCTTTTTAAGTGGGAGAACTTGCACAATTGGTGGCTGACTAAATACTTTTTTGCCCCACTGTATATACACACACAGTATATCTATCTATATATATATATATATATATTTATATATAAACGAGGGTGAGCCACTGTAGATCTCAAAAGTTCAAAGAGCATTAGGGAGATTGTACCAATGGTGGGCTCCCATACATCCACCAATATTAATATCAAATAAATTGAGGAGACATACTCCAATATGCAACAAAATTTGTGTACATTACAATCCATGTGGCATATAGCCAATTAAAATGTTCTACTTTAATATGTCACAAAGAACCTTAAAGTGGTTGGAAAGGCTATGCATGAAGGTAAAAAACGTTCAGTGTGCAGCTCCCTCCACAGCGCCACCTTCCCCCTGGATACTCGCGATCTAGCGATGTGCATGAGAGCCGAGGTTCTCCCAGGTCTCACTGTCTCCTCATTGGTTGAGACATTGGCTCCCACTGCTGTAAATCACAGCCAGTGAGGAGGAAGCTGGGAGGCGGGATTTAGCCACACTCTGTGTGTCCCATGGCTCAGGAGCGAGCATGCACGAGTGCCCCCAGAGCAAGCAGCTTGCTATAGGGGCACTCAACGGAGTGATGGTCCAGAAGTACCGGTGAGGACCTGAGAAAAAGAGGATCGGGGCTGCTCTGTGCAAAACCCTTACACAAAGCAGGTAAGTATGACATGTTTGATGTTTTAAAGAAAGAAACTAACCTTTGAAATATATTGAATATGGGCAAAATTGTAGCATTTCAAATATATGTCAATATATTTGGGAAGAATATTTTTAAAATATATTTCAAATATATTTTTCTTCCATGTGGGCTAGTCCAAATTTAGTGTTTGCAGGTTGTAAGCAGGTGCTTATGGGAATGGGAAAATGTATGGCATTGTATTAGTGTGTAGTTAGCGGCTGTTCACATGGCAAAGGGTTAAGTCATGTAGCGGCTTTTTCCCGGGCTTTTTCGGAGGTCTACCCCTGGCCAGCACCTAATAAACACCAAGGGCTAGAGACTGACGAGAAAGTGTTCACCACATGGGATTGGATGGAATGGAATGGATGTTGCCAGAATGTGATTTGTGATTGGGGACCACTGCCTCTGGGTCACCCCAAAGGGATGCCTCACCTGGAACCAGGACTCCGCCACTATTGGACTTGAAGAGGACTCTTACCTGTTGGAGTACAAACTAGGCAGCCGTGTGTAGTCAGTTGTTCGATGCTGCTGTATGAAATTGTTAACCATTTTAAGCCCGGTCTGAAGTTACTCAAAGGGTTGCATGGAGGTACATGACATATCCAAAAGAACGAGGCCTAAGTAAACAAGGGGGTGAAGAGGAAGAACAAGGCCATCACATGGGGTTAACTCAACAAAGGAAGTGACGGGAAGTATGCAGTTGCTATGGTGTCAGAGCCTGGGTCCAAACCTGGGCCTTCTGCGGTGAGTGGCAATGTTTCTTCTTGCTGAGCCACCTGATTGCTGGACAGCACCCTTGACAATCATTTGGATGATCCCACATTGACGTTGTTTGTCATGAACCTTGAACCCCTTGCTCCTCCCATGAACTTCCTGATATAAGCCATATCTCTGCACTTCCTGTTTGCCAGATTATTGTGCTCTCCAGTCAGTTTCTTGCTCCTTGTCATCTCTGTTATTATCCATATTTTCAAATAAATCTTTCAGTAAACTTGATTTACCCTCTAATAGATATTCGTGTATAATAAAGTCCAAAACCACAAAAAAACAAAAACATCAAAAACCAAAGTCCAAAAATAAAGTCCCAAAAAATATTACTTCATAAAAAAATCTTTATCTGTAATATCATAATTCTTCATATCTTCAAACCATCTTTGTGGTATACTTCAAACCAAATCTTCAAATACCTCAAAGGAAAAAAACTCAACATGTGTATTATCTTCAAAAAGAGGGGTATGTAAAACGTGCCACACGTGTTTCATGCAAACAAAAATTGACGTGCCAATTTTGTATTTTAAAAATATTTGTATGGGGTTCTGTCTAATGGCAAGTATTGGCTTGTTATGTTATAATATTATTTATGATTATTTTATTATTATCATTATAAATTTAGATGATTTAATTTTTTTTTAGGGGGTTGAGTAATGTAAGGGAGGATATATTTGTTTACATTCTTATTGTGGATGGGAGGGAATTTTTTATAATAACTGTTTATATATGGGTTTGTCATCGGGTTCTTACTGTTGACAATAGTTTTTATGAAGTTTTATGAAGTTCTGGTGGATGAAAGTTTATATATATATATATAGTTTATATATTAGGGGATGTGTAGGTCACAGTTTAGCCGGTTTAGTAATGGCTTCTCTGTGTTCCGTTTCACTGGCCCTGATATATTTTATATACATGAGTGGGGATATCCAGCTTTCCAGGATGTAAGATGGCCGCGGTAATAATCTCCCCGCCCTGGCTGGTATATTTAAGGGGAGTGAGGAGACACGTCCGTATCCCTGTTGACAAAGTCCGGATGTGACGAAACGCGTCCGGGGCACGTGACGTGGTGACGTAGTGACGCTCTTCCGGAAGTGCGGTGGCGGCCATCTTTGATCCTGGTACATGCGGCTGTGCCTTCCTGGAATCCTCATGGGGTTTTGAGGTATTGGAAACCTACCATAGGCGATCTGTTCCCCCTTGGGAGTGGGATGGTGTGGATACCTACACACTTGTGAGGAGAGGCAGGATTGTGGACAAATCGTTTTGGTGTGGAAGCTGATGTCATCTTATTTGAATGTAAGTTGCTACAATAAAGTGCTATGAGTTTTTATGACACATACTGATCCCTGGTCTGTTTATGAGGTCTGTGGGAAGTGGCTAGAAAGGCTGAAGGAATACAAAAGGTTGGAAATAAGTACTCAGACCCTTGAGACTATTCTGAGGGTAACTATGCACTTCCTCTATTGGTATGCAGTGGATTGATTCCTAAGGCTGAGGGATTTCTCTTCACGGTTGTGGTGGCACGTCAATTTTTGTTTGCATGAAACACGTGTGGCATGTTTTATATACCCCTCTTTTTGAAGATAATACACATGTTGAGTTTTTTTCCTTTGAGGTATATGAAGATTTGGTTTGAAGTATACCACAAAGATGGTTTGAAGATATGAAGAATTATGATATTACAGATAAAGATTTTTTTATGAAGTAATATTTTTTGGGACTTTATTTTTGGACTTTGGTTTTTGATGTTTTTGTTTTTTTGTGGTTTTGGACTTTATTATACACGAATATCTATTAGAGGGTAAATCAAGTTTACTGAAAGATTTATTTGGTGATATTTGTACTTCAGGGGAAGGATTGTGAAAGTGACTTGGTGGGGTATTCTACTTTAAAAAGGATAGTGCTATACGTAGAATATTATCCATATTTTGCTGCCACTCGTTATTGACCCTTGGCTTGTTCTCGACTACGCTTCTGCCTGATCCCAACCTGCGACTGCTCCTTACCGACCTTGGCTTGTTTACTGACCACGCTTCCGTTTGATCCTTACCTGCTTATACGCTACTGGACCTCCACTTGCTCACCTCCTGGTGGGGTGATCCTGAGGAACGCGACCTGGTGCTAACACGCAGCCAAATCCATCTCCACCATCAGGAGCTCTGGTGAACACCAGTTGGTACTTAGACTCTGCACCTCGGGTGATCCCACTCCTCCGCCACGGTGACCTGCCAGTGTACCTATCCTGCTGGTTTCGGGTGAGCCTTTCCACTGCTATAGCAACTGGTCTTCGAGCCCGACCCCTGATCGTGACATATGGGTAACCACGAACTTGTAAGAATAAATAGCAGCCAGACAGAAGAGTGTGGTTCCAAGCATAGTCGACGGGTTCCCTGGTTAGTGAGGGAGTCAGTGCTCTGACTCCCTCCCTAGTGCTCAGTGCCCCTATAGCAATCAGGACTGAATCCGCAGCACGATGACCCTATGGATCTAGCCGCAGGTACGGGAGAACTGAAGGCTCTAATTTCTGCATGACTAGAGGTCCACGTTTAGTAGGACCCCTATTCTGCCACTGGGAGTGAGGTGGTCTCTTTAACTGGCTGCAGAACTGCATTATCTTACAAAGAGAAAGCTGTGGTTGGGACTGTATCCACAAACCCGGAGGACCATCGTCAATGTGCAGCCTAATGTTGGAGAACAGTTTTTGTCTAACCTATCACCATCTCTTCACACATGACCTTCTCCAAAGGCTAAGTTCCGATAACCCATCCCTGTGGTGTTGCTGATGAGGAACTAGTAGTTCTGATCAATGGTAATGGAAGCAAAACAAGAGTCCACTCTATGGTTTACCAATAAGAACTTTATTTTATTGCTGTCCAGCAATGCAGATTTTTATGTAACGTGACAATGGAAGAACAGCCTGAGATCCCAATTTTCTTAGTAACTAAAATGGAAATCCACCAAAAACTTTTTTTACCTTTCATTTTTGACAGATGACTGAAGGTGAGAGCCTCCGTCAGGTTTTTATCTGTGTCCCTATTAACCAGTTCCACAGGGGTGTAGCATCAGGGGTTGCAATGGTGACCCCATCCCATTTATAAAATTCCATCTGAGCTCTTCCTAATGTTGAGCAAACGCTATGATGGGGATGTGCTGAACTTATAAAATCCCATATGAACTCTTCTTAATCTTGAGCAAAAGTAATGGTGGGGATGTGGTAAACCGAAAAAAAAATCCCATATGAACTCTTCCTAATGTTGAGCATACGCAATGATGGGGATGTGCTGAACCTATAAAATCCCATATCAACTCTTCCTTATTTTGAGCATACACTATGATGGGGATGTGGTGAACCTATTAAACCCCATATGAACTCTTCTTAATCTTGAGCAAACGTAATGGTGGGGATGTGGTAAACCGAAAAAAAAACCCCATATGAACTCTTCTTAATCTTGAGCATATGCTATGAAGGATGTGGCAAACCTATAA
This sequence comes from Staurois parvus, assembly GCF_062004578.1. Taxonomy (NCBI): domain Eukaryota; kingdom Metazoa; phylum Chordata; class Amphibia; order Anura; family Ranidae; genus Staurois; species Staurois parvus. The sequence continues at coordinate 6,106,024 of NW_028318245.1, read as the reverse complement.
AATCCCATCTGAACTCTTCCTAATGTTGAGCATACGCAATGATGGGGATGTGCTGAACCTGTAAAATCCCATATCAACTCTTCCTTATTTTGAGCATACGCTATGATGGGGATGTGGTGAACCTATTAAACCCCATATGAACTCTTCTTAATCTTGAGCATACGCTATGATGGGAATGTGCTGAATTTATAAAATCCCATCTGAGCTATTCCTAATGTTGAGCATACGCAATGGTGGGGATGTGGTGAACCTATAAAATCTCATATGAACTCTGCCTAATCTTGAGCATACGCAATGATGAGGATGTGGCGAACCTATATAATCCCATATGAACTCTTCCTAATCTTGAGCATACGCAATGGTGGGGATGTGGCGAACCTATAAAATCCCATCTGAACTCTTCCTAATCTTGAGCATATGCAATGGTGGGGATGTGGTGAACCTATAAAATCCCATCTGAACTCTTCTTAATGTTGAGCATACGCAATGGTGGGGATGTGGTGAACCTATAAAAGCCCATATGAACTCTTCCTAATCTTGAGCATATGCAATGGTGGGGATGTGGTGAACCTATAAAATCCCATATGAACTCTTCCTAATCTTGAGCAAACGCTATGATGGGGATGTGCTGAACCTTTAAAATCCCATATTATTATTATTACAGGTACTCATATAGCGCCATCAATTTACGCAGCGCTTTACATATACTGTATATTGTACATTCACGTCAGTCCTTATCCCTCAAGGGGCATACAATCTAAGGTCCCTAACTCACATTCATACATACACATACTAGGGCCACTTTAAACAGGAGCCAATTCACCTACCAGCATGTCTTTGGAGTATGAACTCTTCTTAATCTTGAGCATACGCAATGGTGGGGATGTGGCAAACCTATTAAACCCCATTTGAACTCTTCCTAATCTTGAGCATACGCAATGGTGGGGATGTGGTGAACCTATAAAATCCTATATGAACTCTTCCTAATGTTGAGCGAACACTATAATGGGGATGTGCTGAACCTATAAAATCCCATATGAACTCTTCCTAATCTTGAGCATACGCAATGGTGGGGACGCGGTGAACCTATAAAATCCTATATGAACTCTTCCTAATCTTGATCAAACGCTATGATGGGGATGAGCTGAACCTATAAAATCCCATATGAACTCTTCCTAATCTTGAGCATACGCAATGGTGGGGATGTGGTTAACCTATTAAACCCTATATGAACTCTTCTTAATCTTGAGCAAACACAATGGTGGGGATGTGGTAAACCGAAAAAAATCTCATATGGACTCTTCTTAATCTTGAGCATATGCTATGATGGGGATGTGGCAAACCTATAAAATCCCATATGAACTCTTCCTAATCTTGAGCATACGCAATGATGGGGATGTGGTGAACCTATAAAATCCCATCTGAACTCTTCCTAATGTTGAGCAAATGCTATGATGGGGATGTGGCAAACCTATAACATCCCAGATCATCTCTTAATCTTAAGCAAACGCAATGGTGGGGATGTGATGAACCTATAAAATCCCATATGAACTCTTCCTAATCTTGAGCATAGGCTATGATGGGGATGTGGTGAACCTATTAAACCCCATATGAACTCTTCTTAATCATGAGCATACGATGTGATGTGTACATGGTGCCAAAACACACCAATCATGTCAAACCTTTCACTAAGTATAACTAAAACATTCCATATGGTTTGGCAGATCTTTTCAGAAGTCTTTATTTTTTATTGTTCCATTGTTTTATGGACATAAGACTTCAGCCTATGACACTCCACCAAACGTTTTTCAATGGGCTCAAGTGTTCAGTGTTCTTTGGTGGAGAAATTTCTTCTGAACAGGAAAACAGCTTTTCATCAGCGTGAACTCTCATGTGCCTATCACAGTTCCTTTTATCAGAGAATCTCTTTCCACACTCAGAACAGCAGAAGGGCTTCTCGCCGGTGTGAACTCTGTGGTGTCTTTTCAGGCTCGATTTCTCAGTATAAGACTTTCCGCACTCAGAACACGTATAGGGCTTTTCCCCGGTGTGGGTTCTCTGGTGTTGAACAAAATGTGATTTCTTTGTAAAGCTAATCTCACACTCGGGACAAGAAAATCGTCTTTCACTAGTGCATATGCTCGGGGGTACCACCAGGTCTTGTTTACTGAATGACTGTGGATGCAAATTATGGGGAGAATATTCTTTGTGATTAGAAGGATCTGGTGATTTCTCTGCAATGTACAGGTTTGGTTGGACATTTGGGATAACAGTATGTGGTTTATCTTTGGACTCCTCAGAATTAAACCAACCTGTTGGTCTTACCATATGGTTGGGTTTGTGATGTATATTTTGAGTAACAATGCTTACTCCTGGAGAATGCTCGGCCATGCCATTATCATCCTTATTATAATGTGCAGATAAAATAAGATGTCCCTCTGAGGTCTTCCATCCATTGGGACCACCTGTTGAAAATGTTTTCTTATTAAAAAATAACATCATATTCATTGTTCATGTTTTGCAGTTAGGAGTCAGGCATGTTGGTCTGGTATTCAAATGTTTCCTGAGATCTTTGACATGGAATTAGGTACAACAATAACAACTATGCCAGGAGGTGAAGCCAAAGCAACTATTGAACACTGGGTGGAGCTATATATATGCTAATGGCATTGATATCCTTAGGAACAGAGATGGACCTTCCATTCAAAGCTGATGAATGTAGATAGAAATTGCATATGCTGTACATTATCTCCACCTCAATTGTTTGGAAAATGACATTATATTGAGGAATGGAGATGGACCTTTCATATGGTGTCCAGTATCTCATTTGTTGGGGACATGACGTTATATTAAGGAATGGAGATGGACCTTTCATATGGTGTCCAGTATCTCCTCCTCATTTGTTGCGAACATGACTTTATATTGAGGAATGGAGATGGACCTTCATATGGTGTCCAGTATCACCTCCTCATTTGTTGGGAACATGACGTTATATTGAGGAATGGAGCTGGACCTGTCATATGGTGTACAGTATCTCCACCTCATTTGTTGGGGACATGATGTTATATTGAGGAATGGAGATGGACCTTTCATATGGTGTGTACAGTATGTCCACTGCACGTATAATGATTTACTAATTTTTCATGATTTTTTATTAAATTGCATACTTGATGGCAATACATTGAAATGGGAAAGTACTTACCTGTGCTGACATCTAGAGAAGATTCCTCCTTGGTGAGTGTCACCATCATTTCAGTTTCCTTCATAGACAGCTGATTTCTGCTCATATACATCTCTTCTTCTTTGACCTCATTTGTTATATTGAATGCTTCTGTCCCCTAAAAATCACAAAATTATGATGAGCACTATATGTATCCTGATACTACATAGAAGAATATCATCTATCACAGTTTACATCCAAGTTTGATATCTTCAGTCACACCTACCTGATGATGGTGAGGGATGGTGTGATCTTCCTGTGTGGAATCTTGGGAATACAGAGGAAGGGGACATCTCTCTGGTGGGTTACTATTACTGGATCCATCTACCTGATGATGGTGAGGGATGGTGTGATTTTCCTGTGTGGAATCCCAGGAATACATAGGACAGGGACATCTCTCTGGTGGGTTCCCATTACTGGATCCATCTGCCTGATATTGGTGAGGGATGGTGTGATCATCCTGTGTGCAATCCCGGAGATACAGAGGATGGAGACATCTCTCTGGTGGGTTCCCATTACTGTATCCATCTACCTGATGATGGTGAGGGATGGTGTGGCCTTCCTGTGTGGAATCCCGGGAATACAGAGGACGGGGACATCTCTCTGGTGGGTTCCCATTACTGGATCCATCTATGTAGGAAACACACACACTGACTGAACCCATTGTTTCTATGTGTTTATCAGATGATGGGGGATCTATGTGGACCCTCCGTACTGCTCTCTTGTTTACAATAAAGTCTCCTCTTACCCGGTGATGTGAGGGGCGGCTGATTCTCCATCATGACGTCCTTGTAGAGGTCATTGTGTCCTTCTAAATGCTTGTTCTTCTTCATCACACTCTCCTCTTCCTTTTCTTCTTTTATCTCTTTTTTGATGCAAATGTTAAAATTGCTCCAGTTTCCACCCTAAATTGAAATTTAAAATAAAATATTACAAATGCGTCTGCTCTTCAATCTCAACATCTTATAGAACCCTGCCATGGAAACATCATAAGTACCTATAGGAACCTGACACACACAATGATACAGTCACCATCCAGACACATCCCATGTCTGTTACTGGAGAACGCCCCAGAATTCCCGGAACTGCTCACCTCTCCCGTCAACAGCTCAATGATCTTTTTGGTGACTTCTAGAATTTTCTTCTTTTCATTATTTCTTTCTGGAACCAGCAATAAATGTAGAGGAACCATAATGGAGTTCTGTCCATCTCCTGATGTCTTCTTCACAACTATGTTATCCTATGGAGAGAAATCAGCAATCACTAGACATTTCCCAACAAAGGAAGTTGTAACTTGCTGCCATTATGGTCCCTCTTTGCACCTTTGTGCCTAAAATGTTTGGTACTGCTTCATTTTCTTGGCAGCTAACTGCCGTGCATACTTAAGAAAAGGAGGAATTTAAATGAGCCCCATCACTGGTGTTGATGACTATAATAATAGTCCCCAACATTGGTGCCATTTGTTGGGAACATGACGTTATATTGAGGAATAGAGATGGACCTTTCATATGGTGTCAAGTATCTCCTCCTCATTTGTTGGGAACATGACGTTATATTGAGGAATGGAGAAGGACCTTTCATATGGTGTACAGTATCTCCTCCTCATTTGTTGGGAACATGACGTTATATTGAGGACTGGAGATGGACCTTTCATATGGTGTCCAGTATCTCCTCCTCATTTGTTGGGAACATGACGTTATATTGAGGAATGGAGATGGACCTTCCATATGGTGTACAGTATCTCCTCCTCATTTGTTGGGAACATGACGTTATATTGAGGAATGGAGATGGACCTTCCATATGGTGTCCAGTATCTCCTCATTTGTTGGGAACATGACGTTATATTGAAGAATGGAGATGGACCTTTCATATGGTGTCCGGTATCTCCTCATTTGTTGGGAACATGACGTTATATTGAGGAATGGAGATGGACCTTCCATATAGTGTACAGTATCTCCTCCTCATTTGTTGTGAACATGACATTATATTGACTGGAAGAAGCCAGGTGTAAATGGACCAGAGGTCCATTACCATCCAACCACCCATAGAGGAGAACAGGTTGTGTCTATGCTCACTCTTCATAAGCGGAGCGGACACGGACCTGTTATCCGCCTGCTCAGCGGGGATCAGCAGACACCCGCCGCTCCATAGAAGAGAATGAAGGTTCCGGTCCACCTGGAAAACGGACAGACGGACCCGATTGCAACGTCCGTATGAAAGGGCCTACTTGGAAGAAAAATATATAGTTAAATATATATATATATATATATATATATATATATATACACTGCATGTTGAAATGTGTTTTTATTACAAAATATATGAAAAATATTTTTTAAAATACATTTCAAATATACTGTATGCCTTTAAAATACAAACCTACATTTTTGTAATGCATTTACAAATATATGTAAAAATGTATATATTATAATAAAAAAAAAATAAAAAAAAAAAAAAATATATATATATATATATATATATATATATATATGGTTAGCACATCCGCCTGGCAGGTCTAGGGTCATTGGTTCAAATCCCAGCCACGGCATCACCTGCTTGGAGTTTGCATGTTCTCCCTGTGCCTGCGTGGGTTTGCTCCAGGTGCTCCAGTTTCCTCCTACACTCCAAAGACATGCTGGTAGGTTAATTGGATCCTGTCTAAATTGTTTCTAGTATGTGTATGTATGAATGTGAGTTAGGGACCTTAGATTGTACACCGCTTGAGGGTTAGGGACTAATGTGAATGTACAATATATATGTGTAAAGCGCTGTGTAAATTGACGGCGCTATATAAGTACCTGAAATAAATAAATATATATACTGTATGTTGAAATGCATTTTTTATATATTACCAAATCAATGACAAATATTTTCAAAAAATACATTTTCAAATATACTGTATGTCTTTACAAATACATTTATTCTACATTTTTGGAATGCATTTACAAATATATGTAAAAATATAAGTTACTGTAAAATTACTTTTCTATATGTTAAAAAAAATCTGAAGAATATATTTAAAAAATATATATTTTAAAAATATTGTCATATATTTTGTAATATATAAAAAACGCATTTCAACATACAGTGTACATATACATATATATGTGTGTGTGTGTATATATATATATATATATAAAACGTGTGTGTGTGTATATATATATATATATATATTTATTTTATTTTTTTTTTTCTTTTAAAATATATTGAATACGGCCAAAATTGTCGTCTTTCAAATATATCTTATTATATTTGGGAGAAATATTTTTAAAATATATTTTTCTTCCATGTGGGGGGCCTAATGCATACTCCAAAAAAATTTGAAAAATCAAACAAACAGAGCATATCCCTAGATTGTAAGCTCCCGGGATCCCTCTTGTATTGAACTGTATTGTTGCTGTATTGTCTCCCGTTATATTGTAAAGCACTGAGGAAACTGTTGGCGCCATAAATCCTGTATTATAATAATAATAATAATAATAATAATAATAATATCCAATCGTTCCAAATGTAAATCAGGGACACATAATTTTTTTTAAATGCCCAACTTTCAAAAAAAAAAAGAAAATAATAAAATGCATATTCATGATGATTTAGCAGCTTGTCAGCTAAAAAAAAACAAACAAAAAAAGGTTTGTCATTATCCAGTTGTCTGTAACATAAATTCTTTCATTCGTAACTTGTCGTTTTTTTTTAAATTATATTTAATCCAGTTGTCTGTAAAAAAATGTGTCCGTTATTGTCAGTTAAGAAATTTTAAAAAAGAAATGTCATTTAAGATTTTTTTTTTTTAAATTGCAAACAAACATTATCCTTATTAACAACTTGCAGGTCATTTGATGCTGCAATAAGACTGCAGAAAAGTGATTTTTTTTTTTTTCAGGCAGGTATTAATAAAATGAAACCAAAATGTTTGCGGTGCTCCCAGAATCCTCCTCACCTCCCCGGTCAGCAGGTAGATGATCTCCAGGGTGAGCCGTAATATCCTCTCCGTCAGGTTGGTGCAGTTTGCCTCCATCGCTCCCAAGTCTCTTCCATTCACTTCCTGCAACAATAGCGCCCATCCCCCCATGCTCGGCATCATGAATAAAAAGCAGGCTCTCCTGCTTCTTCACAGCCATTTTGTTGTAGCCTAAACTAATGATCAACAATGAGGATATCTATTAATACCCATCAAAAGCTTCCACCAGCTGAGAGCAGGGGTCTAGTACGATGAAGGGGTCCCCATGCAGGATGATGGCGGGGAAATATAAAGCCTACAAACATTTTTTTTCTGTAGCTTTTGCTGTACTACAGGGGTGCTCAACCTGTAACCCTTGGAGCCCTTTGATGTGGCCCTCGAACTCAAACCAGGGAAGCGTACTTCTATTTTATCCTTATCATTGAGAAGCAGCCCTATAGGCTGCTCACGACCGTAAGGGTTCGTTTACATTTGCGGTCTGGGAGGTGGTCCCTCAAAAAATCCATAACAGGACCCTTATCCTTGATGAGGGTCTATTATGGCTTTTCAGGTGGAATCAAAAAAGGATAAAAAAAAAATGGGGTCCACCTAAAATCCCCCCTGGCAAAGCACCTTGTCCCCGAGTTAATGAGCACAAGGCCCTGTTTCTACAACCATGGCAGGGCGCTTATCAAATCTGAAAGCCTCCTTGATATCCACACCCTATAGGGGGCACATGACCTTAAGGGTTCGTTTACATTTGCGGTCTGTAAGGTGGTCCCTCAAAAAATCCATAACAGGACCCTTATCCTTGAAGAGGGTCTATTATGGCTTTTCAGGTGGAACCAAAAAAGGTGAAAAAAAAAATATGGGGTCCACCTAAAATACCCCCTGGCAGAGCACCTTGTCCCCGAGTTAATGAGTACAAGGCCCTCTTCCCACAACCATGGCAGGGCGCTTATCAAAATCTGAAAGCCTCCTTGATATCCACACCCTGAGAGGTGGTAAAGCCTCATAGTTGAGATGTGTTTTTAATACCGCTGCCCCCCCCCCCCCCCAACCACTGGTGTAGGGTCACAATTGTGACCCCGCCTCATGCTCCAGGGGGCCCGTGCGGCCTTCCTGTCACATTCTGTTTTACACTTGGACTGGAGGAACAGCAGCAATGGCATGTACAGGAACCGATCCTCTCCATTTTCCTCCTGCAACCGCTGAATTCCGGCTTCTCCTCCTGTCCCTCCTGCGGGAGGAAAATGTTCATTATGCTATTCAAAATCAACAATTTAAAATACCATTTCATTTTATTCTGGCCCACATCCGGTCACTTAGGTGGCCCTCGCTCTTCATAAGGCATCCCTGCTTTAATACAAGGACAGGAAATCATGGGGTCCCCCAAAAAAATCCAGAACAGGACCCTTATCCTAGATGAGGGTCTTGTATGGCTTTCCAGGTGGAACCCCACTAAAAAAGGTGAAAAAAACGTGGGGTCCACCTAAGATCCCCCCTGGCACAGCACCTTGTCCCCGAGTTAATGAGTACAAGGCCCACTTCCCACAACCATGGCAGGGCGCTTATCGAAATCTGAAAGCCTCCTTGGTATCCACACCCCCACATGAATGAACAAGGGGTACATAGCACCCCTATTCATTTACATAACAAAAGGTTAACAGTCAATGAAACACACATTTGGACATCCATCCTTATTGTCAATCATGTTGTCCAGCAATGAAGAGCCTCTTCAATCACATTAATTGATGCAACATATCCAATCCCATCATTGCTTGAATTTACGTTGAAATCTAAACAAATGGCCAGAGCACGGTGGCTGATGTCATTGACCAAATATGAACATGGCCAATATCAAAATCAAATATGGTCATGGCTATGGCTAATATCATTGATCAAATATGGTCATGGCCAATATCATTGACTAAATACAGTATGGTCATGGATAATATCATTGATCAAATATAATCATGGCCAATATCATTGATCAAATATGGTCATGGCCAATATCATTGATCAAATATGGTCATGGATAATATCACTGATCAAATACAGTATGGTCATGGCCAATATCATTGACCAAATACAGTATGGTCATGGCCAATATCATTGACCAAATACAGTATGGTCATGGCCAATATCATTGACTAAATATGGTCATGGCCAATATCATTGACCAAATACAGTATGGTCATGGCCAGTATCATTGATCAAATATGGTCATGGCCAATATCACTGACCAAATACAGTATGGCCATGGCCAATATCATTGACCAAATACAGTATGGCCATGGCTAATATCATTGACCAAATATGGTCATGGCTAATATCATTGATCAGATATGGTCATGGCTAATATCATTGATCAAATATGGTCATGGCCAATATCATTGATCAAATATGGACATGGCCAATATCATTGACCAAATACAGTATGGTCATGGCCAATACCATTGATCAAATATGGTCATGGCCAATATCAGTGACCAAATACAGTATGGTCATGGCTAATATCATTGATCAGATATGGTCATGGCCAATACCATTGATCAAATATGGTCATGGCTAATATCATTGATCAAATATAGACATGGCCAATATCATTGGCCAAATACAGTATGGTCATGGCTAATATCATTGATCAAATATAGACATGGCCAATATCATTGGCCAAATACAGTATGGTCATGGCTAATATCATTGACCAAATACAGTATGGTCATGGCCAATATCATTGACCAAATACAGTATGGTCATGGCTAATAAAGATCAAATATGGTCATGGCCAATATTATTGATCAAATATGGTCATGGCCAATATCATTGATCAAATATGGTCATGGCTAATATCATTGACCAAATACAGTATGGTCATGGCTAATGTCATTGACCAAATATGGCTAGGTGTTCATTTTTCCAAAGTTCTCCAAGACGGATGTCTTACTCCTCCTCTTCCTTCTCGATATGTCCTCTACCAGACGACCATGCCCTCCTATTTTTATACTGCGATTGAATATATTATAAAATGTATTCCTGCACCGTACAACCCCTGCCTCCTAGGCTATAGAGCCCGGGGCTATGCCTTTATTATTGCTGTGGTTACTCCTCATGTTTAACTAATATATATTTCTCTCCTATTCCGCCAATCTGACTCAATGTATCGTGTGTGTGTCATACCTATACCCGTGAGTATTTATATACGCAGATTGTTACCTGACGCTTAATTCTATGCACTTACTTACTGTATCTGTATCCCTTGTTATCATTTGTCTTATTGAAAACTCAATAAATTCAGATTAAACAAAAAAGATTAATTTTTTTATTCCAAAAAAAATTGCATTTGAAAAATTGCTGTGCAAATACCATGTGACATAAAAAAAATGGCAAAACCCACCATTTTATTCTCTAGGGCTTCTGCTTTAAAAAAATGTATGTTTGGGGGGGTTCTAAGATATTTTCTAGCAAAAAAAAAAATACAGATTTTTATATGTGTGCAAAAGTCTCAAAAAAGGCCTGTTCTTTAACCAGTGTGTGACTTTGGAGGGGATTTGGTAAAACTGGAGCACTCGGATTCTGGTAAGCTTTGGCAATCAAACCTAGAAGCTGATTGGTTTGTATGCAGAGCTGCAACAGATTCTGCACTCTCCATGGGGAATACCTGTACCCTCTGACAAACACCGACAAAGAAACGAGATACACAAGCTCTCATGTCCCTCTAACGTTCTGCCAGAATGTTCAGCAGATGGTTTACTTACCTTCTTAGCCTACTCCAAAGACCTAGTTCCAATAGGTCAACCCTCATAGCAATGCTGATGAAGAACAAGTAATTGGTATCAATGGTAACAGAAACAAGAATCTACACTGTGGTATGCCAATGAGAATTTTATTGCTTTCAAGTAATGCATATATTTATGTAGCATGAGGGTGAAGGACGACCAGAACTCCTACCATTGTTCCCTGAGACCTTTGGTAATTAAGTGGAACTCCATTCAAAAATTTTTTTTTTTTCATTTTTGACCAAATTGAGAAGGTGAGAGAGTCTGCCGGGTTATTATTTGTATCGCTGCAAAGCAGGGTTCTCCAAACTTTCTTAACAAAGGGCCAGCTCCTTCAAACTCTGGGTGGGCCAGACTTTGGCTAGTAGGGGAAAAAATGTCCTAGTGTCAGTAAACAATGCCCCATCATTGGTATTAGGGAGGAGGAATAGTGCTCCATCATTTGGTGTCACAGTGCCCATCATTGGTATCAGTGGGAGGAATAGTGCCCCATTATTGGTATCAACGGAAGGAATAGTGCCCCATCATTGGTGTCATTTGGAGTCATAGTGCCCATCATTGGTATCAGTGGGAGGAATAGTGCCCCATTATTGGTATCAACGGAAGGAATAGTGCCCCATCATTGGTATCAGTGGGAGGAATAGTGCCCCATCATTGGTATCAGTGGGAGGAATAGTGCCCCATCATTGGTATCAGTGGGAGGAATAGTACCCCATCATTGGTGTCAGTGGGAGGAATAGTGCCCCATCATTGGTGTCAGTGGGAGGAATAGTGCCCCATCATTGGTGTCAGTGGGAGGAATAGTGCCCCATCATTGGTGTCAGTGGGAGGAATAGTGCCCCATCATTGGTGTCAGTGGGAGGAATAGTGCCCCATCATTGGTATCAGTGGGAGGAATAGTGTCCCATCATTGGTATCAGTGGGAGGAATAGTGCCCCATTATTGGTATCAACAGGAGGAATAGTGCCCCATCATTAGTGTCAGTGGGAGGAATAGTATCCCGTCGTTGGTCTCAGTGGAGAATATAGTGCCTCATCATTGGCATTAGGGGGAGTAGTAGTGTCCAATCATTGATCTCAATGGGAGGAATAGTGTCCCATCATTGGTATCAATGGGAGTCATAGTACCCCATTGTTAGTATCAACGGGAGGAATAGTACCCCATTGTTAGTATCAACGGGAGGAATAGTACCCCATTGTTAGTATCAAAGGGAGGAATAGTGCCCCATCATTGGTATCAATGAGAGTCATAGTACCCCATTGTTAGTATCAACGGGAGGAATAGTGCCCCATTATTGGTATCAATGGGAGGAATAGTGCCCCATCATTGGTATCAATGGGAGGAATAGTGCCCCATCATTGGTATCAATGGGAGGAATAGTGCCCCATTATTGGTATCAATGGTAGGAATAGTGCCCCTTCATTGGTATCAATAGGAGTCATAGTACCCCATTGTTAGTATCAACAGGAGGAATCGTGCCCCTTCTTTGGTATCAATGGGAGTCATAGTACCCCATTGTTAGTATCAACGGGAGGAATAGTGCCCCATCATTGGTATCAACGATAGCAATAGTGCCCCATCATTGGTGTCAGTGGGAGTAATAGTGTCCCATCGTTGGTCTCAGTGGGGGGAATAGTGCCTCATCATTGGAATTAACAATAGGGAATAGTGCCCCATCATTGGTGTCAGTGGGAGTAATAGTGTCCCATCATTGTTCTCAGTAGGGGGAATAGTGCCCCATCATTGGCATTAGGGGGAGTAATAGTGTCCGATCATTGGCATCAGTGGAAGGAATAGTGTCCCATCATTGGTGTCAGTGGGAGGAATAGTGTCCCATCATTGGTGTCAGTGGGAGGAATAGTGTCCCATCATTGGTGTCAGTGGGAGGAATAGTGTCCCATCATTGGTGTCAGTGGGAGGAATAATGCCCCATCATTGGTGTCAGTGGGAGGAATAGTGCCCCATCATTGGTGTCAATGGGAGGAATAGTGCCCCATCATTGGTGTCAGTGGGAGGAATAGTGCCCCATCATTGGTGTCAGTGGGAGGCATAGTGCCCCATCATTGGTATCAGTGGGAGGAATAGTGCCCCATCATTGGTGTCAGTGGGAGGAATAGTGCCCCATCATTGGTATCAGTGGGAGGAATAGTGCCCCATCATTGGTATCAGTGGGAGGAATAGTGCCCCATCATTAGTTTCAATAGGAGGAATAGTGCCCCATCATTGGTTTCAGTGGGAGGACTAGTGTCCCATCATTGGTGTCAGTGGGAGGACTAGTGCCCCATCATTGGTTTCAGTGGGAGGAATAGTACCCCATCATTGGTTTCAGTGGGAGGAATAGTGCCCCATTGTCAGTGGCAGGAACTGTTGCTGACAGTGGAAGGAATAATGCCCCAAGGGCCGGATAAAAGCAAAGGGCCGCATTCAGCCCCAGGTCACAGTTTGGAGACCACTTCTGTAGAGGAACATTTCCTGACTTCTGGTCCCAATGACATCCACTCAGAACAAAACGTTTCTCCAACGGGAACACAGACAAACATAAAAAGCAGATCAAACTCTTCCCAACGTTACGAAATAGAATGTTTTATTGATGCCTATTCCCTTGTTGGGTAGATTTCTACTCAACTCCAGTCTGCATGACTCAACGGGAAGAGGGGGAAACCCCCGCAACAGAGAAAGGCAAAAACTTTGAATGTTAAGAAAAAAATGCAACATTAAGACGCCCAATAAATCTGAACTGGACGTATTTACTTTTTGTTAGTAACCTAATTTAAAAAAACAAACAAAAAAAAAACATCTTCCAGGACAGCAACCTGCGAGATAATTGGTTCCTCCTAGAAACACATGCAGGACAGTCAATCTCCCTTTTGTCCCACTTGTCCCTCAGTTTAATTTGAGTTTTCTACCATCCAGGAGCAGCATGGTGTTTTTATCCTGACCTGATGGCTATTGGATCAACAGTCCCCCTCTAGATCCACCTGGAATTTTGCCTTGGCTATTTGCTTTGATCAGAGGGTCCCCATTTTTTGTTCCATCGTGATTCCTACGTAGATGGTTATGCAAAAAGATGGAGCAGTTTTCAACGTTTTATTTCATACAAACTGTAAGGGATAGAAGCACATTCCGCACATCACTGGATAGAGGAAATTTCAAAGTTAAAAGCCTGCCTAGGAGAAGAAGACTCAAATTACTTCATTTTCATGTAAGATAGTGCCCCGCCTCACTTCCACTTGGATGTCCGGCATTTTCTGAACGACACCATTCTAGGATGATGGATTGGAAGAGGTGAACAACAAGATCTTGTTCATTGTCTGTGGCCTCCCAGGTCACCAGACCTTTCCCCCTTACGATTTTTATCTGTGGAGGTACATAAAAGAAAGGGTGTTTGTCCCACCAATGCCTAGACAGCAAAGTGTTGAAGCTGTGAATTCAAGTACTAGTGAGCAGTTGATTCGTGTGTGGCAAGAAATGGTCTACCATTTTGATGTTTGTCGCACCACACATGCTGCTCACGTTAGTGCATACAACCTCAAGGACCATAAAACTTTAAACCTCTCTCTCTCCAGGGATGTGCGGAATGTGCTTCTATCCCTTACAGATTGTTTGAAATAAAAAGTTGAAATCTGCTCCATCTTTTTGAATAATCCTATATCTGTAGGGAGTTGACTCCTGAAGCCCCTGGCTGGCAAGTCCTGTCTTCCTCTTTCTTCCTATTTAGGGTTTTGAGAGGGGGCCTATGAGGTGTTCTTGGGCATGTAGGACTGTGTGGAGTCCTGAGGCTTGCCACTTAATGAGCATCTGCAGTCCAAGTCATGGTTTCGATAGCATGACATTCATTCTATTGGGCTGGGATGACGCACTTTTTGGCCAAGACTAGGACACCGAGGCTGGACAGTATGCGGGATTGCCGCTACCATTCAGAATGGAGAGAAACAGGATGGCAAGTGGCATTAATTACTGCATCCAAGTTAAAACATGCAGTGGTGAGTCATTCCATGTAGGGGTTTGGCGAACTGGGCAGCAGTATGACTTTGGTGGTGGGCAGGCAGTGCAGTGTGTTCCTGGGTACTTTTCCTCCCTAGGAGTTACATTTAACTTTTGTGGCTGCAACATGCTTGGCAATTGCTAGCTTTAATGGAACAGCTATTGAAGCCCAAATCCTCCAGTTAGGAACCTGTTTAACTTTTTCCTATGCTTTTCTAGCTGAGAAATCTACTTGTGAACCGAAAACTGAATGGAGGGCGCCGCTTAAGACTCCACTAGGTTCTCTTCAATAACAAACCTCTGGGAGCGCAGGCAGAGATGAAGCTTGTTCGAGCTCCAGAAGTCAAAATGAGAAGGACAAGTCCTCTAAGCCACATATAGCTGCAAGACCTGGCACATGGGTGTATGACAGCCTCAGCCCAGGCTCCAGCCAGGCCAGTCGCCCCTCCCAATGCATTTCACTTCACTGGGGCGTAGTTTGGGAATAGGAAATCTCCTTCCTCAAGGTCTACCCTCTCATTTGGTAGGAAGTTTTCTCATGAGATGGTAACAAAAGACAATTCCATCCCAAGATATTCTTTGTCGGCCTGTAGAAGGAGGAACCAGTCATCTCTGACCTGTCATCTGTCCTGGAAGATGATAGGGAGTCCATATTTTTTTTTTAGCTATATTGTCTATAAATATTCTGGAACCATAAAAGTTCTCTTGTGCATACACTATGATGGGAATGTGGTTGAAAGATACACCAATCATCTCAACCCTCTCACTAAGGTTTATCTAAAATATTCCATATATTGGTTGACTTTTCCGACTTCCTTGTCTTTACTGAATAATAGTTTAAGAACAGAACAATTCAGCCCACCACACTCCACCATTTGTTTTTCAGTGGCCACATGTTTGTATTCTCTGGTGAATCATTTTTTTCTGAAGAGGAAACTGGCTTCTTGGCGGTGTGAGTTCTCATATGCATATCATAGTTCCCTTTATCCGAGAAGCACTTTTCACACTTGGCACAGGAGAAGCCCATGACGCTCCACCACATTTTATTCTTCGGTGGCCTCAGCTGGTTTGTATCCTCTGGTGGATCATTTTTCTCTGGCTGGGAAACACCAGAGTGAGTTCTCATGTGCCGGTCACGGTTCCCTTTATCAGAGAAGCACTTCCCACACTCAGGACAGGGAAAGGGCCTCTCGCCTGTGTGAATTCTCTGGTGCCTTTTGAGGTTTGATTTTTCAGTGAAAGACTTTTCACACTCAGGACAGGAGTAAGGCTTTTCCCCAGTGTGGGTCCTCTGGTGTTGAAGGAAATGTGATTTCTTTGTGAAGCTCATTTCACACTCTGAACATGCAAAACGTTTTTCAATGGTGTCCATGCTCTGGGGTAGGACCAGGAATGATTTTTCACACTCCTGAAAAGGATGCAAATTATTGGAAGAAGATTCCTCGGGATTCAAAGAGTCTGGTGACTTCTCTGCAACGTGAACGCTTGGTTGGACATTTGGGAGAGTAGTACACAATTTATTTTTGGACTCCTCAGCATTATACTGATCCGATGATCTAACCATATGGTTAGGTTGGTGATGTATATTTTGGGTAACAATGCTTACTCCTGGAGAATGGTGTGCCATGCCATTATCGTCTTTGTTATAATGTGAAGATAAAATAAGACATCCATCTGAGATATTCCAGCTAATAGGTCCACCTGTTGGAATGATATATGTATTATGAAAATTATTATTAGCATGTGCATTGTTCATGTTTTCCAATTAGAAGTCAAGTATGTCTAGTCTACGGTCCCCCAGATCTCGGAATTTGGTACAGTGATAACAATTCCAGGATAGAAGTCAGATAAGGTGTACAATACAACCAAAGCAATTATAGCCCTCTAGGTGAAGGTGTACATACACTAATGAGATTGAGATGTTAGACAATATTCTCCACCTCATTTGTTTGGAACATGGCATTATATTGAGGAATGGAGATGGACCTTTCATATGGTGTACAGTATCTCCTCCTCATTTGTTGGGAACATGACGTTATATTGAGGAATGGAGGTGTACCTTCCATATGGTGTCCAGTATCTCCTCCTCATTTGTCGGGAACATGATGTTATATTGAGGAATGGGGATGGGCCTTTCCATGATATTATTAAAAGTAAATTTTATATTTTTAAAGGATAGTGCACCCTGTCTAAAAATTTGTGTCACTGTTTGCCAATTTCTCATCAGTTTTCTACAATCTGCATACCTGAACCTGATGGAAATAAACTGAAATGTGAAAGCAGGAATGTAGAATAAAAGCGTAACATGCTCCAATTTTTGTATATTATACTTACCTGTGCTGACATCTACAGAAGATTCCTCCTTGGTAACTGTCACCGTCATTTCAACTTCGTTTACAGACAGCTGATTTCCTCTCACATGCGTCTCTTCCTCCTCTTTAACCTCAGTTTTGACATCAATTACTCCTACCCCCTAAGATCACAAAATGATGGTGAGCACTATTATAATGAGACTACATGGAAGAATATCATCTAATACAGTTCAGAACTTACAGAATAAGTGCCATCACCAAAAAGTACGTAAGTGAGTCCATAAAATCAAATATTTAGTTGCAAAGACCCAAAATATAAAAGATGAGGTTTTTCATCCAAGGAATGTAGTTCTTCCTCTTGCAATTAACCATCTCAAGTGTGCCGCCACCACCACGTGCTCTGCCCACCACGCTTACCAGAACACGTTGACTCTCTAAGTTAGAGAAGTCCAAATGCACCTGTATATGTAGAATCCCACACAGGATAGCATGACCCTCCTATTGTATAGTTGTTCATGCAGCAATCATCATCATCATCCAAATTCCAAAGCTCTGCCGTATTACAGGGAAAGAACCAAAGAAACCACATAGTGGGTCGGTCACATCTGCAATGGAAGATCCTGTGTGGGATTCTACATATACAGGCGCATTTTGACTTCTTTAACTACAACATATCTGGTAAAGTCAACATATTCTGGTAAATGTGTTTGGCAGAGCACGTGGTAGTGGCACACTGATGTAGTTAATTTAAAAAGGAAGAATTATATTCCTTGGATGAAGACACTTTTTATATTTTGGGACTTTGCAATTATATATTTCATTTTTAATTATATACTTGTTGGGAACATGATGTTATATTGAGGAATGGAGATGGACCTTTCATATGGTGTCCAGTATCTCCTCCTCATTTGTTGGGAACATGACGTTATATTGAGGAATGGAGATGGACCTTTCATATGGTGTCCAGTATCTCCTCCTCATTTGTTGGGAACATGACGGTATATTGAGGAATGGAGATGGACCTTTCATATGGTGTCCAGTATCTCCTCCTCATTTATTGGGAATATGACGTTATATTGAGGAATGGAGATGGACCTTTCATATGGTCTCCAGTATCTCCTCCTCATTTGTTGGGAACATGACGGTATATTGAGGAATGGAGATGGACCTTTCATATGGTGTCCAGTATCTCCTCCTCATTTATTGGGAACATGACGTTATATTGAGGAATGGAGATGGACCTTTCATATGGTGTCCAGTATCTCCTCCTCATTTGTTGGGAACATGACGGTATATTGAGGAATGGAGATGGACCTTTCATATGGTGTCCAGTATCTCCTCCTCATTTATTGGGAACATGACGTTATATTGAGGAATGGAGATGGACCTTTCATATGGTGTCCAGTATCTCCTCCTCATTTGTTGGGAACATGACGGTATATTGAGGAATGGAGATGGACCTTTCATATGGTGTCCAGTATCTCCTCCTCATTTGTTGGGAACATGACGTTATATTGAGGAATGGTGATGGACCTTTCATATGGTGTCCAGTATCTCCACCTCATTTGTTGGGAACATGACGTTATATTGAGGAATGGAGATGGACCTTTCATATGGTGTTCAGTATCTTCACTTCTTCTGTTGGGAAAAGGAGGACATAGTACTGGTTATCTATCTTTTTTTTTTTTTTTTATTAGAGCTGTACTTTTTGCAAGTTCTATAGTTGTCAATTTGTATCAGTTGACGTGCTAGCAGCTTTGTTATTCCTTTACCATTCCAGTAATACAGTTTAGAGGCAAGTTTGAGTTGGACATCATCAGTTTTGTCTACCTGATTATGATAAGGGATGGTGCGATCTGTGGAATCCCGAGAATCCAGAGGACGGGGACATCTCTCTGGTGGGTTCCCATTACTGGATCCATCTGTAGGAAACACACACACACTGACTGAATCCATTGTTTCTATGTGTTTATCAGATGATGGGGGATCTAGGTGGACCCTCCGTACTGCTCTCTCCTTTACAATAAACACCCCTCTTACCCGGTGATGTGAGGGGCGGCTGATCCTCCATCATGATATCCTTGGAGAGATCCTTGTGTCTTTGCTGCTTCATCACATCATCCTCCTCCTCTCTTTCTTTCATCTCTTCTTTAACATTTCTCCTGTTTCCACTCTAAATATGAATAAAAAAAAAATAGTAAAAACAGTTATTTACCTTGAAACTCAACTTCCAGGAATCCTCCAGGACATGAAAAAGAGGATCCACCAATCTAAAACAGGGAACACTTCATCCACAATCAATAAAGAGAACATAGTCACCTAAATTTCCTTAGTAATAGGCATGAACTGAAGGCAACTAATAGAAAAACATAATAATGCAATACAACTCATAATATGGGTGATAAACCTGGCTGTCCTGGAAGATTTCTGAAAATGGAGTTACCATATAACTAAGTATGACTTCCCCAATCATCTTCCAGGACAACACAAGAGAGGACAATCTAGAAATAGCCTACTAGGTTAGGTCAATGAATCAGAACAAAACCAAATGCACATTGAAATGTACACGCATATTGAAAGGGAGGGGAGGTCCCACAACTAGGTATCTAACATAAGTAGACAAGACAAGTCCAGATATGCCCCCCTCCAGGCCCACTGCCACTGAAATCATGGAAGCTCATATACTGAGAGGCCCCTGGAACCACCACAAAGACCTGAGGGAAAAGAAGCCATTTAGATGTTCCTGTTTGGCTGGAGGAAACACAAATACTGAGGAGACTATGGTGATGTTTTAGGTAGGTGGAGCTTTTCCCATGTGCTGTCCTGAAAGATGATTGTGGAAAATGCCTCAGCTTCTTCATGGAGAAATCCTGACACCTTCTAGGAACCTGACACACACAATGATACAGTCACCATCCAGACACATCCTTTTTCTGTTACTGGAGAATGTCCAAGAATTCCCAGCACTGCTCACCTCTCCCGTCAGGAGATCAGTGATCTTCTTGGTGACATCCAGAATCTTCCTCTTGTTGTTTCTTTCTGAAACCAGTAAGGAATGTAGAGGAACCATAATGGGGTTCTGTCCATCTTCTGATGTCTTCTTCACGACTATGTTATCCTGGGGAGAGAGATTAGCAAAGCATTATAGACATTTTCTAAAAAAAGAATTTGGAACGTCTTACTAGGATCTGAACAATGGCATCAGTCTTTCAGAGGTAAACATTTTTTGTGGCGTACTATAAAGCAAACAAGAGGAAAGAGTGGTATTAAAATAGGCGCCATTGTTGGTGTCAGTGACAATAATAGAATCCCCAGCATTAGCGTCAGTGGATGCAATCAAAGCCCCGTATTGGTGTCATTGGTTGTAATAATAATCCCCAGCATTGGTGACAGTGGCCCCAATATTAACCCTCAGCATTCGTGTCAGTGACAACAATATTAACCCCCCCAGCATTGGTGTCACTGGCTGCAATAATAACCCCCTGCACTGTTGTCACTGGACGCAATAATAACCCCTGCACTGGTGTCACTGGCCACAATACTAACCTTCAGCATTGGTTAGTAGCTGCAATAATAACCCTCAGCACTGGTGTCAATGGCAACAATAATAACCCCCAGCACTGGTGTCAATAGCAACAATAATAACCCTCAGCACTGGTGTCAATGGCAACAATATTAACCCCCCGCATTGGTGTCAGTGGGTGCAATAATAACCCCCAGCACTGGTGTCAGTGGTCACAATAATAACCCCCTGCACTGGTGTCACTGGTAGCAATAACAACCTCCAGCATTGCTGTTAGTAGCTGCAATAATAACCCCCAGCATTGGCGTCAGAGGCTGCAATAATATCTCCCAGCAATGATGTCAGTGGCAGCAATATTAACCCCCAGCATTGGTGTCAATGACTGAAATAATAACCCCAAGCATTGGTGTCAATGGCTGAAATAATAACCCCCAGCAATTGGTGTCAGTGACTGCAATAATAACCCCCAGTATTGATGTCAATGGCCGCAGTATTAACCCCCAGCATTGGTGTCAGTGGCCGCAATAATAACCCCCTGCACTAATGTCACTGGCCGCAATAACAGCCTCCAGCATTGGTGTTAGTAGCTGCAATAACAACTCCCAGCATTGGCGTCAGAAGCTGCAATAACATCTCCCAGCACTGATGTCAGTGGCAGCAATATTAACCCCCAGCATTGGTGTCAGTGGCTGCAATAATAACCCTCAGCACTGGTGTCAATGGCAACAATATTAACCCCCAGCACTGGTGTCAGTAGCAGCAATATTAACCCCCCGATTTGGTGTCAGTGGCTGCAATAATAACCCCAGCACTGGTGTCAGTGGCTGCAATAATAACCCCCAGCACTGGTGGCAGTGTTTGCAAAAATAAGCCCAGCATTGGTGATAGTGGTTGCAAAAATAAGCCCAGCATTGGTGATAGTGGTTGAAAAAATAACCCCAGCATTGGTGTCAGTGACCACAACAATAACCCCCAGCATTGGTGTCAGTGACCACAACAATAACCCCCAGCATTGGTGTCAGTGACCACAACAATAACCCCCAGCATTGGTGTCAGTGACCACAACAATAACCCCCAGCATTGGTGTCAGTGGCTTCAATAATAACCCCCAGCATTGGTGTTAGCGGCTGCAATAATAACACCTGGCATTGTTGTCAGTGACCGCAATAATAATGTCTAGCATTGGTGTCAGTGGCTGCAATAATAACCTCCAGCAAATGTTGTCAGTGGCGGAAATGATAACGCCCAGTATTGGTACCACAGTAATATTAAAATAATAGATTCTGGATAAAATGTATATAGAATAAACATATAAAAATGAGAAAAGGGAAATCAATATTCTTAATATTACTACTACTATTATTAACAATAATAATAAAATTATTATTAATAAAAAAAAGTACATGTGGACCTAGTAAGAATAAATATATAAAAATGAGAAAAGGGAAATCAATATTCTTAATATTACTACTATTATTAATAATAATAAGAAAATTATTATTATTAATAAAAAAAGTACATTATGAGTAAAATGTGGAACTAGTAAGAATATATAAAAATGAGTAAAATATATATATAAAAAAAATTATGAGCCATACATCTGATTGTACAATCACTTAGTGATAAAACAAACATAATACTAGGGATAATAATTATCATTAAAATAATACATTCCATTTAAATCTGATTGTACAATCGCTGAACAATTCCTCCTCAGTCATACCAACCTCACACATTATGAGGATAAACTCCCAACAACCCGACCCATGAGTGGTGTTTGTTTGGTAGTGTGTGTTTGCAGTCATCAAAGAATAGATTCAGAAAAATATGTAACAAAAACAAAACAAAAAACATGGATACTGGCACTGATTTATCAACAAAAAAAAACATTAGAAACGAAAAAAAGTTTGTAATTCTCCAGCTGTCGGTAACAAATTCTGCAAAACTTTTTTGTAACTTGTCAGTTTAAAAAAAAATTATTTTTTTTTAATTATCCAGCGGTGAGTGCAAAAAAGTTGTTTCTAAAAATGTGTCTCAGTTTTTTTGACGGTTACAAAATGTTACCAAAATCCTGTACACCACAATTGTGTCCATCAGCAAGTTTTTGGTGATCTGTTGCTGGAATAAAACTGGAGGAAAGTTATTTTTCAGGCCGGTACCAAGAAATGAAACCAATGTGTTGGTTATGTTCCCAGAATCCTCCTCACCTCCCCGGTCAGCAGGTAGATGATCTCCAGGGTGAGCTGTAATATCCTCTCCGTCAGGTTGCTGTAGTTTGCCTCCATCGCTCTCAACTCTCTTCCATTCACTTCCTTCAACAATAGTACCCATCCCCCACCCCTAATGCTGAGCATCATGGGTAAAAGGAAGGCTCTTCTGTGATTGGGTCCTCTTGGCCATTTTGTTGTAGCTCAGAAGTCACAGAGGAACAAGCTGCTAGGAAAAAAAAACCTAATGTCCAAACCTGAGGACATCAGCTAAGAGTAGGATGAATTTGTATGTTACATAGCTGGTCTGGCTGAAAAAGAGACAAAAGTTCAACCATAGAGTTGATATAATTGTATGCCAACATGTCTTCATATATGGGCTACAATAATATGGCTGCCTCCAGGAGCTTATCATTGTTTACTTGGTGTGAAGTTTGAGTTTTGCCGAGGGTTCTCCGAACAGGCATACCAAGGTGGCTCATTCATCCGAGCCTTCTTATTCATTTTGTTGTTGAGAGTTGAAGATTTCCCCAAGCGGAGGAGCCTGAAGCATCGCCTGTGGTTGGAGTGAAGTCCTCTATTGGTGTCCTTTGCTTCCAGGTGGCTTTCCCTTTCCCTCACGTCTCTTGAGCTCCGATGTGTTTTCCTTCTTCCACTGCGGCTGGAAGCCGTCCATTTAGCGGTGATATTATTACCTCTGATTAGCGACAGTTGCGCACCGCTTAACCACTTGCCTACCGGGCACTTATACCCCCTTCCTTATCAGGCCAATTTTCAGCTTTCAGCGCTGCCGCACTTTGATTGACAATTGCGCGGTCATGCAACATTGTACCCATATGAAATTTTGATCATTTTTTTCTCACAAATAGAGCTTTCTTTTGGTGGTATTTAATCGCCACTGGGCGCTTTACTTTTTGCGCTATAAATTAAAAAAAGTGCAAAAAATTTGAAAAAAAAAAAAAAGTTTGTTTCTTTTATAAAATTTTTCAAACAGGTATTTTTTCTCCTTCACTGATTTGCGTTGATGAGGCGGCACTGATGGGCACTGATAGGCAGCACTAAAGGGCACTGATAGGCAGTACTAATGAGGTGGCACGGATAGGCGGCACTGATAGACAGCACTAATGAGGTGGCACGGATAGGCGGCACTGATATGCAGCACTGATAGGCGGCACTGATAGGTGACACTGATGATGGGTACTGATAGACGGCACTGACTGGCATCACTTCTGGGCACTGACTGGCGACACTGACTGGCACAACCCCTGGGCACTGACTGGTGGCACTGACTGGCAGCACTGCTGGGCTGCACTGGTGGGTGGCACTGGTGGGCAGCACTGGTGGGTGGGCACAGGTGGGTGGCACTAGTGGGCACAGGTGGGTGGCACTGCTGGGCACATGTAGGTGGCACTTCTGGGCACAGGTAGGTGGCACTGCAGAGTGGCACAGGTGGGTGCACTGCTGGGCACAGGTGGGGGCACTGCTGGGCACAGGTGGGGGCACTGCTGGGAACGGGTGGGCGGGGCTAGTGGGCGCACTGCTGGGCGGAACTTGCGGGTGTCACTGCTGGGCACCAATCATCAGGGCACTGATCATTAGTGCCCTGATGATCGGTGCCGATCCCCGCTCTGACAACTGCCGGTTCTCGGCAGTACTTTCCTCACGATCTGACAGCGTGAGGAAAGTGCAGCCGAGAACCGGCACTTGCATTTCCCTGTGATCAGCGTGTCATTGGACACCGCTGATCACGTGGTAAAAGGCCGGTGGGATCGGCCTTTCACCACATCACGTGATCAGCTGTGTCCGTAGGAGTCCGTAGGAGAGCGCGTTCTGGGAGGACGTCATATGACGTCCACTCAGAACTGGCCGGCCGCGGTGAAGCCGTCATTCGGCTATGCGCGGTCGGCAAGAGGTTAAGGAGCCTCTGGTGATCCTCTGGTCTCCTTTTGCCCAGTTGGAACGCACACACAGCATTTTCTATAGCCATTTGATGACCAGAACATTTTGAAGTCCTCTATCGGTGTCCTTTGCTTCCAGGGGGCTTTCCCTCACGTCTCGAGTTTTGCTGTGATGTTCTGGGGGTTCTCCGAACAAGCATACCAAGGTAGCTCCTTCATTTGAGTGAACCTCGTGCTTTCCCTTTCCCTCACGTCTCTTGAGCCCCGATGTGTCTTCTACTGCGGCTGGAAGCCGCCCATTTAGCGGTGATATTATTACCTCCCATTAGTGGCTGTAGAACACCGCTTAAGGAGCTGCTGGTGAACTTGTCTCCTTTTGCCCAGTTGGAGCGCAAACACAGCATGTTCTCTAGGCACTTGATGACCAGGACATTTCTGGCACTTTTTTGTTAACATGGAATAATTAGTATTTTTTTTTTGCTAGAAAACCCCCAAAATTATATATATATTGTTTCAAAGCAGAGGCCCTAGAGAATAGATTGATGGGTGTTGCCATTTTTTTATGTCACACAATACTTGCACAGTGATTTTTAAAAAGCAACTTTTTTTGGGAGAAAAATACTTTTTTTTTATTCTAATGCAAGAAAACACAAACAGAACCCAATTTTGCTGGTAAAAACATAAAAGACGATGTTACGGCAAGTAAATAGATGCCAAACATGTCGCGCTGTAAAATTGCACAACGGCGACAAACGTCAATTGTACTATTCGTAGGCGATGCTTTAAAATCACCTCCAAATTCCCTCTCCTAACACTAATCTCCCCCCTGCAAGTTTCCCCTTTCAGCACAAATCCCCCAAAATCCCCTCTCCTAGCACTAATCCCCCCCTCCAAGATTCCCCTTTCCTCTTTCAGCACAAATCCCCTCTCCTAACACTAATCCCCCCCCCCCAAAGTTTCCCCTTTCATCACAAATTCCCCCTCAAATCCCTTCTCCTAGCATTAATCCCCCCCCATGTTTTCCCTTTCAGCAAAATCCCCCCAAAATCCCCTCTCCTAGCACTAATCCCCCCAAAGTTTCCCCTTTCAGCACAAATCACCCCCAAATCCCCTCTCCTAGCACTAACCCCCCCCCAAGTTTCCCCTTTCAGCACAAATCACCCCCAAATCCTCTCTCCTAGCACTAATCCCCCCAAGTTTCCCTTTACAGCACAAATCACCCCCCAAATCCCCTCTCCTAGTGCTAATCCCGCCCCCAAGTTTCCCCTTTCAGCACAAATCACCCCTAAAACCCCTCTCCTAGCACTAACCCCTCCCCACAAGTTTACCATTTCAGTACAAATCACCCCCCCCCCCAAATCCCCTTTTAGCACTAACCACCCCCCCCCCCATTTTCCTCTTTCAGCACAAATCACTCCAAATCCCATCTAGCATTCCCCCCCCCCAAGTTTCCCCTTTCAGCACTAATCACCCCCAAATCCCCTCTCCTAGCACTAATCCCCCTCACTCAAGTTTCCCCTTTCAGCACAAATCACCCCCAATTCCCCTCTCCTAGCACTATTCTCCCCCTCCAAGTTTCCCCTTTCAGCATAAATCACCCCCAAATCCCCTCTCCTAGCATTAATCCCCCCAAGTTTCCCCTAACAGCACAAATCACCCCCCAGATCCCCTCTCCTAGCGCTAATCCGCCTTAAGTTTCCCCTTTCAGCACAAATCCCCTCTCCTAGCACTAATCCCCCCCAAGTTTACCCTTTCAGCACTAAACACCCCTCAAATCCCTTCTCCTAGCACTAATCATCCCAAGTTTCCCCTTTCAGCACAAATCCCCCCAAATCCCATCTTCTACCACTAATCCCCCCCAAGTTTCCCCTTTCAACACTAATCCCCCCCAAATTTCCCCTTTCGGCACGAATCCCCCCAAATCCCCTCTTCTAGCACTAATCCACCCCAAGTTTCCCCTTTCAACACTAATCCCCCCCAAGTTTCCCCTTTCAGCGCAAATACCCCCAAAATCTCCTCTCCTAGCACTAATCCCCCCCAAGTTTCCCCTTTCATCACAAATAACCCCCAAATCCCCTCTCCTAGCACTAATTACCCCCCCTCCCAAGTTTCCCGTTTCAGCACTAATCACCCCCAACTCCCCTCTCCTAGCACTACCCCCCCCCCCCAAGTTTCCCCTTTCAGCACAAATCCCCTCTCCTAGCACTAATCCCCCCTAAATTTCTCCTTGCAGCACAAATCACACCCCAAATCTCCTCTCCTAGCACTAATCCCCCCCAAGTTTCACCTTTCAGCACAAATCCTCCCCAAATCCCCTCTCCTAGCACTAATCCCCCCCCCCTCAATTTCCCCTTTTAGCACTAATCCCCCCCCCCCCCCAATTTTCCCCTTTCAGCACAAATGACTCCAAATCCCCTCTCCTAGCATCCCCCCCAAGTTTCCCCTTTTAGCACTAATCACCCCCAAATCCCCTCTCCTAGCACTAATCCCCCCCCCCTCAATTTCCCCTTTTAGCACTAATCCCCCCCAAGTTTCCCCTTTCAGCACAAATCACCCGCAAATCCCCTCTCCTAGCACTAAACCCCCCAAGTTTCCCCTTTCAGCACAAATCACCCCTAAAACCTCTCTCCTAGCACTATCCCCTCCCCCCAAGTATACCCTTTCAGTACAAATCACTCCAAATCCCCTCTCCTAGCACTAATCCCCCTCCCCCATAAAGATCCTCTTTCAGCACTAAACCCCCCAAGTTTCCCCTTTCAGCACAAATCCCCCCCCAAATCCCCTCTCTTAGCATTAATCCCCCCGTTTCCCCTAACAGCACAAATCACCCCCAAATCCCCTCTCCTAGCACTTATCCCCCCAAGTTTCCCTTTACAGCAGAAATCACCACCCAAATCCCCTCTCCTAGCACTAATCTCCCCCCCCCCAAGTTTCCCCTTTCAGCACAAATCACCCCTAAAACCCCTCTCCTAGCACTGACCCCTCCCTCCAAGTTTCCCATTTCAGCACAAATCACCCCCAATTCCCCTCTCCTAGCACTAATCCCCCCCCCCCAAGTTTCCCCTTTCAGCACAAATCACCCCCAAATCCCCTCTCCTAGCACTAATCCCCCCAAGTTTTCCCTTTTGGCACAAATCCCCTCTCCTACCACTAATCCCCCCCAAGTTTCCCCTAACAGCACAAATCACCCTCAAATCCCCTCTCCTAGCACTAATCCCCCCCCCCAAGTTTCCCCTTTCAGCACAAATCACCCCCATATCACCTCTCCTAGCACTTATCCCCCCAAGTTTCCCTTTACAGCACAAATCACCACCCAAATCCCCTCTCCTAGCACTAATCCCCCCCCCAAGTTTCCCCTTTCAGCACAAATCATTCCAAATCCCCTCTCCTAGCACTAATCCCCCTTCAAGTTTCCCCTTTCAGCACAAATCACCCCTAAAACCCCTCTCCTAGCACTAACCCCTCCCCCCAAGTTTCCCCTTTCAGCACAAATCATGCCCAATTCCCCTCTCCTAGCACTAATCCCCCCCCCCCCCAAGTTTCCCCTTTCAGCACAAATCACCCCCAAATCCCCTCTCCTAGCACTAATCCCCCCAAGTTTCCCCTTTCTTTCGGCACAAATCCCCCCCAAATCCCCTCTCCTACCACTAATCCCCCCAAGTTTCCCCTAACAGCACAAATCATCCCCAAATCCGCTCTCCTAGCACTAACCCCCTCCCCCCAAGTTTACCCTTTCAGTACAAATCACCCCTAAAACCCCTCTCCTAGCACTAATCCCCCCAATTTTCCCCTTTTACCACAAATCCCCCCAAATCCCCTCTCCTACACTAATTACCCCCCCCCCCAAGTTTCCCGTTTCAGCACTAATCACCCCCAACTCCCCTCTCCTAGCACTAATCCCCCCCCAAGTTTCCCCTTTCAGCACAAATCCCCTCTCCTAGCACTAATTCGCCCTAAATTTCTCCTTACAGCACAAATCACACCTCAAATCTCCTCCCCTAGCACTAATCCCCCCCAAGTTTCCCCTTTCAGCACAAATCACCCCTAAATCCCCTCTTCTAGCAGTAATCCCCCCAAGTTTCCCCTTTCAGCGCAAATCCCCCCAAAATCCCCTCTCCTAGCACTAATCCCCCACTAGTTTCCCCTTTCATCACAAATAACCACCAAATCCCCTCTCCTAGCACTAATTACCCCCCCCCCCAAGTTTCCCGTTTCAGCACTAATCACCCCCAACTCCCCTCTCCTAGCACTAATCCCCCCTAAATTTCTCCTTACAGCACAAATCACACCCCAAATCTCCTCTCCTAGCACTAATCCCCCCCAAGTTTCGCCTTTCAGCACAAATCCTCCCCAAATCCTCTCTCCTAGCACTAATCCCCCCCCCTAAATTTCCTCTTTTAGCACTAATCCCCCCCCCCAATTTTCCCCTTTCAGCACTAATCACCCCCAAATCCCTTTTCCTAGCACTAATCCTCCTCAAATTTCCCCTTTCAGCACAAATCACCCCCAAATCCCCTCTCCTAGCACTAATCCCCCCCAAGTTTCCCCTTTCAGCACAAATCACCCCTAAAACCCCTCTCCTAGCACTAACCCCTCCCCCAAGTTTACCCTTTCAGTACAAATCACCCCCCCCCAAATCCCCTCTCCTAGCACTAATCCCCCCCATCAAGTTTCCTCTTTCAGCACTAATACCCCCCCAAGTTTCCCCTTTCAGCACAAATCACCCCCAAATCCCCTCTCCTAACACTAATCCCCTACCCAAAGTTTCCCCTTTCAGCACAAATCACCCCCAAATCCCCTCTCCTAGCACTAATCCCCCCCAAGTTTCCCCTTTCAGCACAAATCACCCTTAAAACCCCTCTCCTAGCACTAACCCCTCCCCCAAGTTTACCCTTTCAGTACAAATCACCCCCCCCCAAATCCCCTCTCCTAGCACTAATCCCCCCCCCCCATCCAGTTTCCCCTTTCAACACTAATTCCTCCCAAGTTTCCCCTAACAGCACAAATCACCCCCAAATCCCATCTCCTAGCATTAATCCCCCCAAGTTTCCCCTAACAGCACAAATCACCCCCAAATCCCCTCTCCTAGCACTAAACCCCCCAAGTTTCCCCTTTCAGCACAAATCCCCCCCAAATCCCATCTAGCATGAATCCCCCCAAGTTTCCCCTAACAGCACAAATCACCCCCAAATCCCCTCTCCTAGCACCCCACCAAGTTTCCCCTTTCAGCACAAATCACCCCTAAAACCTCTCTCCTAGCACTATCCCCTCCCCCCAAGTTTACCCTTTCAGTACAAATCACCCCCCCCAATCACCTCTCCTAGCACTAATCCCCCCCCATAAAGATCCTCTTTCAGCACTAATCCCCCCCCCAAGTTTCCCCTTTCAGCACAAATACCCCCAAATCCCCTCTCCTAGCACTAAACCCCCCAAGTTTCCCCTTTCAGCACAAATCCCCCCCAAATCCCCTCTCCTAGCATTAATCCCCCCAAGTTTCCCCTAACAACAAATCACCCCCAAATCCCCTCTCCTAGCACTTATCCCCCCAAGTTTCCCTTTACAGCACAAATCACCACCCAAATCCCCTCTCCTAGCACTAATCCCCCTCCCCCAAGTTTCCCCTTTCAGCACAAATCACCCCTAAAACCCCTCTCCTAGCACTAACCCCTCCCCCCAAGTTTCCCCTTTCAGCACAAATCACCCCCAATTCCCCTCTCCTAGCACTAATCCCCCCCCCCCAAGTTTCCCCTTTCAGCACAAATCACCATCAAATCCCCTCTCCTAGCACTAATCCCCCCAAGTTTCCCCTTTTGGCACAAATCCCCCCCCAAATCCCCTCTCCTACCACTAATCCCCCCAAGTTTCCTCTAACAGCACAAATCACCCCCAAATCCCCTCTCCTAGCACTAATCCCCCCCCCCAAGTTTCCCCTTTCAGCACAAATCACCCCCAAATCCCCTCTCCTAGCACTAATCCCCCCAAGTTTCACTTTACAGCACAAATCACCACCCAAATCCCCTCTCCTAGCACTAATCCCCCCCCCCAAGTGTCCCCTTTCAGCACAAATCACCCCTAAAACCCCTCTCCTAGCACTAACCCCTCCCCCCAAGTTTACTCTTTCAGTACAAATCACTCCAAATCCCCTCTCCTAGCACTAATCCCCCCCCCCCTTAAGTTTCGCCTTTCAGCACAAATCACCCCTAAAACCCCTCTCCTAGCACTAATCCCTCCCCCCAAGTTTTCCCTTTCAGCACAAATCACCCCCAAATCCCCTCTCCTAGCACTAATCCCCCCAAGTTTCCCCTTTCTTTCGGCACAAATCCCCCCCCAAATCCCCTCTCCTACCATTAATCCCCCCAAGTTTCCCCTAACAGCACAAATCACCCCCAAATCCGCTCTCCTAGCACTAATCCCCCCCCCAAGTTTCCCCTTTCAGCAAAAATCACCCCTAAAACCCCTCTCCTAGCACTAATCCCTCCCCCCAAGTTTACCCTTTCAGTACAAATCACCCCCCCCCAAAATCCCCTCTCCTAGCACTAATCCCCCTAAGTTTCCCTTTACAGCACAAATCACCACCCAAATCCCCTCTCCTAGCACTAATCCCCCCCCCCCCAAGTTTCCGCTTTCAGCACAAATCACCCCTAAAACCCCTCTCCTAGCACTAACCCCTCCCCCCAAGTTTCCCCTTTCAGTACAAATCACTCCAAATCCCCTCTCCTAGCACTAATCCCCCCCCCCAAGTTTCCCCTTTCAGCACAAATCACCCCTAAAACCCCTCTCCTAGCACTAACCCCTCCCCCCAAGTTTCCCCATTCAGCACAAATCACGCCCAATTCCCCTCTCCTAGCACTAATCCCCCCAAGTTTCCCCTTTCTTTCGGCACAAATCCCCCCCAAATCCCCTCTCCTACCATTAATCCCCCCAAGTTTCCCCTAACAGCACAAATCACCCCCAAATCCGCTCTCCTAGCACTTATCCCCCCCCCAAGTTTCCCCTTTCAGCAAAAATCACCCCTAAAACCCCTCTCCTAGCACTAATCCCTCCCCCCAAGTTTACCCTTTCAGTACAAATCACCCCCCCCCCAAAATCCCCTAGCCTAGCACTAATCCCCCCCCTCAAGTTTCCTTTTTCAGCACTATTCCCCCCCCCCCAAGTTTTCCCTTTCAGCACAAATCCCCCCTCAAATCCCTTCTGCTAGCACTAATCACCCCAAGTTTCCCCTTTCACCACAAATCCCCCCAAATCCCCTCTCCTAGCACTAATTACCCCCCCCCCAAGTTTCCCGTTTCAGCACAAATCCCCTCTCCTAGCACTAATCCCCCCCCCTAAATTTCCCTTTTTAGCACTAATCCCCCCCCTATTTTCCCCTTTCAGCTCAAATGACTCCAAATCCCCTCTCCTAGCATCCCCCCCAAGTTTCCCCTTTTAGCACTAATCACCCACAAATCCCCTCTCCTAGCACTAACCCCTCCCCCAAGTTTACCCTTTCAGTACAAATCACCCCCCCCCCCAAATCCCCTCTCCTAGCACTATTCCCCCCCCATCAAGTTTCCTCTTTCAGCACTAATACCCCCCCCCCCCAAATTTTCCCTTTCAGCACAAATCACCCCCAAATCCCCTCTCCTAGCACTAAACTCCCCAAGTTTCCCCTTTCAGCACAAATCACCCCTAAAACCTCTCTCCTACCACTATCCCCTCCCCCCAAGTTTACCCTTTCAGTACAAATCACCCCCCCAATCCCCTCTCCTAGCACTAATCCCCCCCCATAAAGATCCTCTTTCAGCACTAAACCCCCCCCAAGTTTCCCCTTTCAGCACAAATACCCCCAAATACCCTCTCCTAGCACTAAACCCCCCAAGTTTCCCCTTTCAGCACAAATCCCCTCTCCTAGCATTAATCCCCCCAAGTTTCCCCTAACAGCACAAATCACCCCCAAATCCCCTCTCCTAGCACTTATCCCCCCTAAATTTCTCCTTACAGCACAAATCACACCCCAAATCTCCTCTCCTAGCACTAATCCCCCCCAAGTTTCGCCTTTCAGCACAAATCCTCCCCAAATCCTCTCTCCTAGCACTAATCCCCCCCCCCTAAATTTCCTCTTTTAGCAGTAATCCCCCCTCCCAATTTTCCCCTTTCAGCACTAATCACCCCCAAATCCCCTTTCCTAGCACTAATCCTCAAATTTCCCCTTTCAGCACAAATCACCCCCAAATCCCCTCTCCTAGCACTAATCCCCCCCAAGTTTCCCCTTTCAGCACAAATCACCCCTAAAACCCCTCTCCTAGCACTAACCCCTCCCCCAAGTTTACCCTTTCAGTACAAATCACCCCCCCCCCAAATCCCCTCTCCTAGCACTAATCCCCCCCCATCAAGTTTCCTCTTTCAGCACTAATACCCCCCCAAGTTTCCCCTTTCAGCACAAATCACCCCCAAATCCCCTCTCCTAACACTAATCCCCTACCCAAAGTTTCCCCTTTCAGCACAAATCACCCCCAAATCCCCTCTCCTAGTACTAATCCCCCCCAAGTTTCCCCTTTCAGCACAAATCACCCCTAAAACCCCTCTCCTAGCACTAACCCCTCCCCCAAGTTTACCCTTTCAGTACAAATCACCCCCCCCCCCAAATCCCCTCTCCTAGCACTAATCCCCCCCCCCATCCAGTTTCCCCTTTCAACACTAATCCCTCCCAAGTTTCCCCTAACAGCACAAATCACCCCCAAATCCCATCTCCTAGCATTAATCCCCCCAAGTTTCCCCTAACAGCACAAATCACCCCCAAATCCCCTCTCCTAGCACTAAACCCCCCAAGTTTCCCCTTTCAGCACAAATCCCCCCCAAATCCCATCTAGCATTAATCCCCCCAAGTTTCCCCTAACAGCACAAATCACCCCCAAATCCCCTCTCCTAGCACCCCACCAAGTTTCCCCTTTCAGCACAAATCACCCCTAAAACCTCTCTCCTAGCACTATCCCCTCCCCCCAAGTTTACCCTTTCAGTACAAATCACCCCCCCCCAATCCCCTCTCCTAGCACTAATCCCCCCCCATAAAGATCCTCTTTCAGCACTAATCCCCCCCCCCAAGTTTCCCCTTTTAGCACAAATACCCCCAAATCCCCTCTCCTAGCACTAAACCCCCCAAGTTTCCCCTTTCAGCACAAATCCCCCCCCAAATCCCCTCTCCTAGCATTAATCCCCCCAAGTTTCCCCTAACAACAAATCACCCCCAAATCCCCTCTCCTAGCACTTATCCCCCCAAGTTTCCCTTTACAGCACAAATCACCACCCAAATCCCCTCTCCTAGCACTAATCCCCCTCCCCCAAGTTTCCCCTTTCAGCACAAATCACCCCTAAAACCCCTCTCCTAGCACTAACCCCTCCCCCCAAGTTTCCCCTTTCAGCACAAATCACCCCCAATTCCCCTCTCCTAGCACTAATCCCCCCCCCCAAGTTTCCCCTTTCAGCACAAATCACCATCAAATCCCCTCTCCTAGCACTAATCCCCCCAAGTTTCCCCTTGTGGCACAAATCCCCCCCCCAAATCCCCTCTCCTACCACTAATCCCCCCAAGTTTCCTCTAACAGCACAAATCACCCCCAAATCCCCTCTCCTAGCACTAATCCCCCCCCCCAAGTTTCCCCTTTCAGCACAAATCACCCCCAAATCCCCTCTCCTAGCACTAATCCCCCCAAGTTTCACTTTACAGCACAAATCACCACCCAAATCCCCTCTCCTAGCACTAATCCCCCCCCCCAAGTGTCCCCTTTCAGCACAAATCACCCCTAAAACCCCTCTCCTAGCACTAACCCCTCCCCCCAAGTTTACTCTTTCAGTACAAATCACTCCAATTCCCCTCTCCTAGCACTAATCCCTCCCCCCAAGTTTTCCCTTTCAGCACAAATCACCCCCAAATCCCCTCTCCTAGCACTAATCCCCCCAAGTTTCCCCTTTCTTTCGACACAAATCCCCCCCAAATCCCCTCTCCTACCACTAATCCCCCCAAGTTTCCCCTAACAGCACAAATCACTCCCAAATCCGCTCTCCTAGCACTAATCCCCCCCCAAGTTTCCCCTTTCAGCACAAATCACCCCTAAAACCCCTCTCCTAGCACTAATCCCTCCTCCCAAATTTACCCTTTCAGTACAAATCACCCCCCCCCAAATCCCCTCTCCTAGCACTAATCCCCCCAAGTTTCCCTTTACAGCACAAATCACCACCCAAATCCCCTCTCCTAGCACTAATCCCCCCCCCCCCCCAAGTTTCCGCTTTCAGCACAAATCACCCCTAAAACCCCTCTCCTAGCACTAACCCCTCCCCCCAAGTTTCCCCTTTCAGTACAAATCACTCCAAATCCCCTCTCCTAGCACTAATCCCCCCCCCAAGTTTCCCCTTTCAGCACAAATCACCCCTAAAACCCCTCTCCTAGCACTAACCCCTCCTCCCAAGTTTCCCCTTTCAGCACAAATCACGCCCAATTCCCCTCTCCTAGCACTAATCCCCCCAAGTTTCCCCTTTCTTTCGGCACAAATCCCCCCCAAATCCCCTCTCCTACCATTAATCCCCCCAAGTTTCCCCTAACAGCACAAATCACCCCCAAATCCGCTCTCCTAGCACTAATCCCCCCCCCAAGTTTCCCCTTTCAGCAAAAATCACCCCTAAAACCCCTCTCCTAGCACTAATCCCTCCCCCCAAGTTTACCCTTTCAGTACAAATCACCCCCCCCCCAAAATCCCCTCTCCTAGCACTAATCCCCCCCCTCAAGTTTCCTTTTTCAGCACTAATCACCCCCAACTCCCCTCTCCTAGCACTAATTACCCCCCCCCCAAGTTTCCCGTTTCAGCACTAATCACCCCCAACTCCCCTCTCCTAGCACTAATCCCCTCCCTCCCAAGTTTTCCCTTTCAGCACAAATCCCCTCTCCTAGCACTAATCCCCCCCCTAAATTTCCCTTTTTAGCACTAATCCCCCCCCCTATTTTCCCCTTTCAGCTCAAATGACTCCAAATCCCCTCTCCTAGCATCCCCCCCAAGTTTCCCCTTTTAGCACTAATCACCCACAAATCCCCTCTCCTAGCACTAACCCCTCCCCCAAGTTTACCCTTTCAGTACAAATCACCCCCCCCCCCAAATCCCCTCTCCTAGCACTATTCCCCCCCCATCAAGTTTCCTCTTTCAGCACTAATACCCCCCCCCCCCCCCAAATTTCCCCTTTCAGCACAAATCACCCCCAAATCCCCTCTCCTAGCACTAAACCCCCCAAGTTTCCCCTTTCAGCACAAATCACCCCTAAAACCTCTCTCCTACCACTATCCCCTCCCCCCAAGTTTACCCTTTCAGTACAAATCACCCCCCCAATCCCCTCTCCTAGCACTAATCCCCCCCCATAAAGATCCTCTTTCAGCACTAAACCCCCCCAAGTTTCCCCTTTCAGCACAAATACCCCCAAATACCCTCTCCTAGCACTAAACCCCCCAAGTTTCCCCTTTCAGCACAAATCCCCTCTCCTAGCATTAATCCCCCCAAGTTTCCCCTAACAGCACAAATCACCCCCAAATCCCCTCTCCTAGCACTTATCCCCCCAAGTTTCCCTTTACAGCACAAATCACCACTCAAATCCCCTCTCCTAGCACTAATCCCCCCCCCCCCAAGTTTCCCCTTTCAGCACAAATCACCCCTAAAACCCCTCTCCTAGCACTAACCCCTCCCTCCAAGTTTCCCCTTTCAGCACAAATCACCCCCACTTCCCCTCTCCTAGCACTAATCCCCCCAAGTTTCCCCTTTTGGCACAAATCCCCCCCAAATCCCCTCTCCTAGCACTAACCCCTCCCCCAAGTTTACCCTTTCAGTACAAATCACCCCCCCCCCAAATCCCCTCTCCTAGCACTATTCCCCCCCCATCAAGTTTCCTCTTTCAGCACTAATACCCCCCCAAGTTTCCCCTTTCAGCACAAATCACCCCCAAATCCCCTCTCCTAGCACTAAACCCCCCAAGTTTCCCCTTTCAGCACAAATCACCCCTAAAACCTCTCTCCTAGCACTATCCCCTCCCCCCAAGTTTACCCTTTCAGTACAAATACCCCCAAATACCCTCTCCTAGCACTAATCACCCCCCAAGTTTCCCCTTTCAGCACAAATACCCCCAAATACCCTCTCCTAGCACTAAACCCCCCAAGTTTCCCCTTTCAGCACAAATCCCCTCTCCTAGCATTAA
This sequence comes from Staurois parvus, assembly GCF_062004578.1. Classification (NCBI taxonomy): domain Eukaryota; kingdom Metazoa; phylum Chordata; class Amphibia; order Anura; family Ranidae; genus Staurois; species Staurois parvus. The sequence continues at coordinate 6,068,951 of NW_028318245.1, read as the reverse complement.
TCCCCCCAAGTTTCCCCTAACAGCACAAATCACCCCCAAATCCCCTCTCCTAGCACTATTCCCCCCCCATCAAGTTTCCTCTTTCAGCACTAATACCCCCCCCCCCAAGTTTCCCCTTTCAGCACAAATCACCCCCAAATCCCCTCTCCTAGCACTAAACCCCCCAAGTTTCCCCTTTCAGCACACATCACCCCTAAAACCTCTCTCCTAGCACTATCCCCTCCCCCCAAGTTTACCCTTTCAGTACAAATCACCCCCCCAATCCCCTCTCCTAGCACTAATCACCCCCCATAAAGATCCTCTTTCAGCACTAATCCCCCCCCCCCCCCAAGTTTCCCCTTTCAGCACAAATACCCCCAAATACCCTCTCCTAGCACTAAACCCCCCAAGTTTCCCCTTTCAGCACAAATCCCCTCTCCTAGCATTAATCCCCCCAAGTTTCCCCTAACAGCACAAATCACCCCCAAATCCCCTCTCCTAGCACTTATCCCCCCAAGTTTCCCTTTACAGCACAAATCACCACCCAAATCCCCTCTCCTAGCACTAAACCCCCCCCCCCCCAAGTTTCCCCTTTCAGCACAAATCACCCCTAAAACCCCTCTCCTTGCACTAACCCCTCCCTCCAAGTTTCCCCTTTCAGCACAAATCACCCCCAATTCCCCTCTCCTAGCACTAATCCCCCCCCCAAGTTTCCCCTTTCAGCACAAATCACCCCCAAATCCCCTCTCCTAGCACTAATCCCCCCAAGTTTCCCCTTTTGCCACAAATCCCCCCCAAATCCCCTCTCCTACCACTAATCCCCCCAAGTTTCCCCTAACAGCACAAATCACCCCCACATCCCCTCTCTTAGCACTAATCCCCCCCCAAGTTTCCCCTTTCAGCACAAATCACCCCCATATCCCCTCTCCTAGCACTTATCCCCCCAAGTTTCCCTTTACAGCACAAATCACCACCCAAATCCCCTCTCCTAGCACTAATCCCCCCCGAGTTTCCCCTTTCAGCACAAATCACCCCTAAAACCCCTCCCCTAGCACTAACCCCCCCCCCCCCAAGTTTACCCTTTCAGTACAAATCACTCCAAATCCCCTCTCCTAGCACTAATCCCCCCCAAGTTTCCCCTTTCAGCACAAATCACCCCTAAAACCCCTCCCCTAGCACTAACCCCCCCCCCCCCAAGTTTACCCTTTCAGTACAAATCACTCCAAATCCCCTCTCCTAGCACTAATCCCCCTTCAAGTTTCCCCTTTCAGCACAAATCACCCCTAAAACCCCTCTCCTAGCACTAACCCCTCCCCCCAAGTTTCCCATTTCAGCACAAATCACGCCCAATTCCCCTCTCCTAGCACTAATCTCCACCCCCCCCCAGTTTCCCCTTTCAGCTCAAATCACCCCCAAATCCCCTCTCCTAGCACTAATCCCCCCAAGTTTCCCCTAACAGCACAAATCACCCCCAAATCCGCTCTCCTAGCACTAATCCCCCCCCAAGTTTCCCCTTTCAGCACAAATCACCCCTAAAACCCCTCTCCTAGCACTAATCCCTCCCCCCAAGTTTACCCTTTCAGTACAAATCACCCCCCCAAAATCCCCTCTCCTAGCACTAATCCCCCCCTCAAGTTTCCTGTTTCAGCACTATTCCCCCTTCCCCCCAAGTTTTCCCTTTCAGCACAAATCCCCCCTCAAATCCCTTCTCCTAGCACTAATCACCCCAAGTTTCCCCTTTCAGCACAAATCCCCCCAAATCCCCTCTCCTAGCACTAATTACCCCCCCCCCCCAAGTTTCCCGTTTCAGCACTAATCACCCCCAACTCCCCTCTCCTAGCACTAATCCCCCCTAAATTTCTCCTTACAGCACAAATCACACCCCAAATCTCCACTCCTAGCACTAATCCCCCCCAAGTTTCGCCTTTCAGCACAAATCCTCCCCAAATCCCCTCTCCTAGCACTAATCCCCCCCCCTAAATTTCCCCTTTTAGCACTAATCCCCCCCCCCCCCCAATTTTCCCCTTTCAGCTCAAATGACTCAAAATCCCCTCTCCTAGCATCCCCCCCAAGTTTCCCCTTTTAGCACTAATCACCCCCAAATCCCCTTTCCTAGCACTAATCCTCCCCAAGTTTCCCCTTTCAGCACAAATCACCCCTAAAACCTCTATCCTAGCACTAACCCCTCCCCCAAGTTTACCCTTTCAGTACAAATCACCCCCCCCCCCAAATCCCCTCTCCTAGCACTAATCCCCCCCATCAAGTTTCCTCTTTCAACACTAATACCCCCCCCCCAAGCTTCCCCTTTCAACACAAATCACCCCCAAATCCCCTCTCCTAACACTAATCCCCTACCCAAAGTTTCCCCTTTCAGCACAAATCCCCCCAAATCTCTTCTCCTAGCTCTAATTCCCCACAAGTTTCCCCTTTCAACACTAATCCCTCCCAAGTTTCCCCTTTCAGCACAAATCACCCCCAAATCCCATCTCCTAGCATTAATCCCCCCAAGTTTCCCCTAACAGCACAAATCACCCCCAAATCCCCTCTCCTAGCACTAAACCCCCCAAGTTTCCCCTTTCAGCACAAACCCCCCCCAAATCCCATCTCCTAGCATTAATCCCCCCAAGTTTCCCCTAACAGCACAAATCACCCCCAAATACCCTCTCCTAGCACCCCACCAAGTTTCCCCTTTCAGCACAAATCACCCCTAAAACCTCTCTCCTAGCACTATCCCCTCCCCCCAAGTTTACCCTTTCAGTACAAATCACCCCCCCAATCCCCTTTCCTAGCACTAATCCCCCCCCCATAAAGATCCTCTTTCAGCACTAATCCCCCCCCAAGTTTCCCCTTTCAGCACAAATACCCCCAAATCCCCTCTCCTAGCACTAAACCCCCCAAGTTTCCCTTTACAGCACAAATCACCACCCAAATCCCCTCTCCTAGCACTAATCCCCCCCCCCAAGTTTCCCCTTTCAGCACAAATCACCCCTAAAACCCCTCTCCTAGCACTAATCCCTCCCCCCAAGTTTCCCCTTTCAGCACAAATCACCCCCTATTCCCCTCTCCTAGCACTAATCTCCCCCCCCCAAGTTTCCCCTTTCAGCACAAATCACCCCCAAATCCCCTTTCCTAGCACTAATCCCCCCAAGTTTCCCCTTTTGGCACAAATCCCCCCCAAATCCCCTCTCCTACCAATAATCCCCCCAAGTTTCCCCTAACAGCACAAATCACCCCCAAATCCCCTCTCCTAGCACTAATCCCCCCCCAAGTTTCCCCTTTCAGCACAAATCACCCCCATATCCCCTCTCTTAGCACTTATCCCCCCAAGTTTCCCTTTACAGCACAAATCGCCACCCAAATCCCCTCTCCTAGCACTAATCCCCCCCCCCAAGTTTCCCCTTTCAGCACAAATCACCCCCAAATCCCCTCTCCTAGCACTAATCCCCCCAAGTTTCCCTTTACAGCACAAATCACCACCCAAATCCCCTCTCCTAGCACTAATCCCCCCCCCCAAGTTTCCCCTTTCAGCACAAATCACCCCTAAAACCCCTCTCCTAGCACTAACCCCTCCCCCAAGTTTACTCTTTCAGTACAAATCACTCCAAATCCCCTCTCCTAGCACTAATTAAACCCCCCCCCCCCAAATTTCGCCTTTCAGCACAAATCACCCCTAAAACCCCTCTCCTAGCACTAATCCCTGCCCCCAAGTTTTCCCTTTCAGCACAAATCACGCCCAAATCCCCTCTCCTAGCACTAATCCCCCCCCCCCCCCAAGTTTCCCCTTTCAGCACAAATCACCCCCAAATCCCCTCTCCTAGCACTAATCCCCCCAAGTTTCCCCTTTCTTTCGGCACAAATCCCCCCCAAATCCCCTCTCCTACCACTAATCCCCCCAAGTTTCCCCTTTCAGCACAAATCACCCCTAAAACCCCTCTCCTAGCACTAATCCCTCCCCCCAAGTTTACCCTTTCAGTACAAATCACCCCCCCCCCCAAAATCCCCTCTCCTAGCACTAATCCCCCCAAGTTTCCCTTTACAGCACAAATCACCCCTAAAACCCCTCTCCTAGCACTAACCCCTCCCCCAAGTTTCCCCTTTCAGCACAAATCACGCCCAATTCCCCTCTCCTAGCACTAATCTCCCCCCCCCCAAGTTTCCCCTTTCAGCACAAACCCCCCCCCCCAATTCCCATCTCCTAGCATTAATCCCCCCAAGTTTCCCCTAACAGCACAAATCACCCCCAAATACCCTCTCCTAGCACCCAACCAAGTTTCCCCTTTCAGCACAAATCACCCCTAAAACCTCTCTCCTAGCACTATCCCCTCCCCCCAAGTTTACCCTTTCAGTACAAATCACCCCCCCCCAATCCCCTTTCCTAGCACTAATCCCCCCCCCCATAAAGATCCTCTTTCAGCACTAATCCCCCCCCCCAAGTTTCCCCTTTCAGCACAAATACCCCCAAATCCCCTCTCCTAGCACTAAACCCCCCAAGTTTCCCTTTACAGCACAAATCACCACCCAAATCCCCTCTCCTAGCACTAATCCTCCCCCCCCAAGTTTCCCCTTTCAGCACAAATCACCCCTAAAACCCCTCTCCTAGCACTAATCCCTCCCCCCAATTTTCCCCTTTCAGCACAAATCACCCCCTATTCCCCTCTCCTAGCACTAATCTCCCCCCCCCCAAGTTTCCCCTTTCAGCACAAATCACCCCAAAATCCCCTTTCCTAGCACTAATCCCCCCAAGTTTCCCCTTTTGGCACAAATCCCCCCCAAATCACCTCTCCTACCACTAATCCCCCCAAGTTTCCCCTAACAGCACAAATCACCCCCAAATCCCCTCTCCTAGCACTAATCCCCCCCCCCAAGTTTCCCCTTTCAGCACAAATCACCCCCATATCCCCTCTCCTAGCACTTATCCCCCCAAGTTTCCCTTTACAGCACAAATCGCCACCCAAATCCCCTCTCCTAGCACTAATCCCCCCCAAGTTTCCCCTTTCAGCACAAATCACCCCAAAATCCCCTCTCCTAGCACTAATCCCCCCAAGTTTCCCTTTACAGCACAAATCACCACCCAAATCCCCTCTCCTAGCACTAATCCCCCCCCCAAGTTTCCCCTTTCAGCACAAATCACCCCTAAAACCCCTCTCCTAGCACTAACCCCTGCCCCCAAGTTTACTCTTAAAGTACAAATCACTCCAAATCCCCTCTCCTAGCACTAATCCCCCCCCCCAAATTTCGCCTTTCAGCACAAATCACCCCTAAAACCCCTCTCTTAGCACTAATCCCTCCCCCCAAGTTTTCCCTTTCAGCACAAATCACGCCCAATTCCCCTCTCCTAGCACTAATCCCCCCCCCAAGTTTCCCCTTTCAGCACAAATCACCCCCAAATCCCCTCTCCTAGCACTAACCCCTCCCCCAAGTTTCCCCTTTCAGCACAAATCACGCCCAATTCCTTTCTCCTAGCACTAATCTCCCCCCCCCCCCAAGTTTCCCCTTTCAGCACAAATCCCCCCCAAATCCCCTCTCCTAGCACTAATCCCCCCAAGTTTCCCCTTTCTTTCGGCACAAATCCCCCCCAAATCCCCTCTCCTACCATTAATCCCCCCAAGTTTCCCCTAACAGCACAAATCACCCCAAATCCGCTCTCCTAGCACTAATCCCCCCCCCCCCAAGTTTCCCCTTTCAGCAAAAATAACCCCTAAAACCCCTCTCCTAGCACTAATCCCTCCCCCCAAGTTTACCCTTTCAGTACAAATCACCCCCCCCAAAATCCCCTCTCCTAGCACTAATCCCCCCCCTCAAGTTTCCTGTTTCAGCACTATTCCCCCCCCCCCAAAATTTTCCCTTTCAGCACAAATCCCCCCTCAAATCCCTTCTGCTAGCACTAATCACCCCAAGTTTCCCCTTTCACCACAAATCCCCCCAAATCCCCTCTCCTAGCACTAATTACCCCCCCCAAGTTTCCCGTTTCAGCACTAATCACCCCCAACTCCCCTCTCCTAGCACTAATCCCCCCCCCCAAGTTTTCCCTTTCAGCACAAATCCCCTCTCCTAGCACTAATCCCCCCTAAATTTCTCCTTTCAGCACAAATCACACCCCAAATCTCCTCCCCTAGCACTAATCCCCCCCAAGTTTCGCCTTTCAGCACAAAACCCCTCTCCTAGCACTAATCCCCCCCCCTAAATTTCCCTTTTTAGCACTAATCCCCCCCCCCCTATTTTCCCCTTTCAGCTCAAATGACTCCAAATCCCCTCTCCTAGCATCCCCCCCAAGTTTCCCCTTTTAGCACTAATCACCCCCAAATCCCCTCTCCTAGCACTAACCCCTCCCCCAAGTTTACCCTTTCAGTACAAATCACCCCCTCCAAAATTCCCTCTCCTAGCACTATCCCCCCCCCATCAAGTTTCCTCTTTCAGCACTAATACCCCCCCCCCAAGTTTCCCCTTTCAGCACAAATCACCCCCAAATCCCCTCTCCTAGCACTAAACCCCACAAGTTTCCCTTTTCACCACAAATCACCCCTAGAACCTCTCTCCTAGCACTATCCCCTCCCCCCAAGTTTACCCTTTCAGTACAAATCCCCCCCCAAATCCCCTCTCCTAGCACTATCCCCCCCCCCAAGTTTCCCCTTTCAGCACAAATCACCCCCAAATCCCCTCTCCTTGCACTAATCCCCCCAAGTTTCCCCTAACAGCACAAATCACCCCTAAAACCCCTCTCCTAGCACTAATCCCTCCCCCCAAGTTTACCCTTTCAGTACAAATCACCCCCCCAAAATCATCTCTCCTAGCACTAATCCCTCCCCCCAAGTTTACCCTTTCAGTACAAATCACCCCCCCAAAATCATCTCTCCTAGCACTATTCCCCCCCCCCCCCAAATTTTCCCTTTCAGCACAAATCCCCCCTCACATCCCTTCTCCTAGCACTAATCACCCCAAGTTTCCCCTTTCACCACAAATCCCCCCCAAATCTCTTCTAGCACTAATCCCCGACAAGTTTCCCCTTTCAACACGAATCCCCCCCCCCCCCCCAAGTTTCCCCTTTCAGCACAAATCACCTCCAAATCCCCTCTCCTAGCACTAAACCCCCCAAGTTTCACCTTTCAGCACAAATCCCCCCAAATCCCATCTCCTAGCATGAATCCCCCCAAGTTTCCCCTAACAGCACAAATCACCCCGAAATCCCCTCTCCTAGCACTTACCCCACCAAGTTTCCCCTTTCAGCACAAATCACCCCTAAAACCCCTCTCCCAGCACTATCCCGTCCCCCCAAGTTTACCCTTTCAGTACAAATCACCCCCCCCCCAAATCCCCTCTCCTAGCACTAATCCCCCCCCCATAAAGATTCCTCTTTTAGCACTAATCCCCCCCCCCAAATTTCCCATTTCAGCACAAATACCCCCAAATCCCCTCTCCTAGCACTAAACCCCCCAAGTTTCCCCTTTCAGCAAGAATCCCCCCCAAATCCCCTCTCCTAGCATTAATCCCCCCAAGTTTCCCCTAACAGCACAAATCACCCCCAAATCCCCTCTCCTAGCACTTATCCCCCCAAGTTTCCCTTTACAGCACAAATCACCACCCAAATCCCCTCTACTAGCACTAATCCCCCCCCCCCTCAAGTTTCCCCTTTCAGCACAAATCCCTTCTCCTAGCACTAATCCTCCCCAATTTTGCCCTTTCAGCACAAATCACACTAAATCCCCTCTCCTAGCACTCACCTCCCCCCCCCCAAGTTTCCCCTTTCGGCACAAATCACACCCAAATCCCCTCTCCTAGCACTAACCCCCCCCCCCATGTTTCCCCTTTCAGCACAAATCACCCCCAAATCCCCTCTCCTAACACTAATCCCCTACCCAAATTTCCCCTTACAGCACAAATCCCCCCTCAAATCCATTCTCCTAGCACTAATCACCCCAAGTTTCCCCTTTCAGCACAAATCTCCCCAAATCCCCTCCCCTAGCACTAATCCCCCCCCCCCTAAATTTCCCTTTTTAGCACTAATCCCCCCCCCCCATTTTCCCCTTTCAGCTCAAATGACTCCAAATCCCCTCTCCTAGCATCCCCCCCAAGTTTCCCCTTTTAGCACTAATCACCCCCAAATCCTCTCTCCTAGCACTAACCCCTCCCCCAAGTTTACCCTTTCAGTACAAATCCCCCCCCCCCAAATCCCCTCTCCTAGCACTATCCCCCCCCCCCCCCAATCAAGTTTCCTCTTTCAGCACTAATACCCCCCCCCAAGTTTCCCCTTTCAGCACAAATCACCCCCAAATCCCCTCTCCTAGCCCTAAACCCCCCAAGTTTCACCTTTCAGCACAAATCCCCCCAAATCCCATCTCCTAGCACTAATCCCCCCAAGCTTCCCCTTTCAACACTAATCCACCCCCCAAGTTTCCCCTTTCAGCACAAATCACCCCAAAATCCTCTCTCCTAGCACTAATTCCCCCCCCCCCTAGTTTCCCCTTACAGCACAAATCATCCCCCAAATCCCCTCTTCTAGCGCTAATCCCCCTTAAATTTCCCCTTTCAGCACTAATTCCCCCCAGGTTTCCCCTTTCAGCACAACTCCCTTCTCCTAGCACTAATCCCCCTCCAATTTTCCCCTTTCAGCACAAATCACCCCAAATTCCCTCTCCTAGCACTAATCCCCCCTCAAGTTTCCCCTTTCAGTACAAATCCCCCTCCAAATCCCCTCTCCTATCACATAAACCCCCCCCCCACATTTCCCCTTTCAGCACAAATCCCCCCTCAAATCCATTCTCCTAGCACTAATCACCCCAGGTTTCCCCTTTCAGCACAAATCCCCCCAAATCCCCTCTCCTAGCACTAATCCCCCCCCCCCAAGTTTCCCCTTTCAGCACAAATCACCCCGATATCCCCTCTCCTAGCACTCACCCCCCCCCCCAAGTTTCCCCTTTCAGCACAAATCACCCCCAAATCCCCTCTCCTAGCACTAATCCCCCCCAAGTTTCCCCTATCGGCACAAGTCACCCCCCAAATCCCCTCTCCTAGCACTAATCCCCCCAAGTTTCCCCTTACAGCACAAATCACCCCCAAATCCCCTTTCCTAGCACTAATCTCCCCCAAGTTTCCCCTTTCAGCACAAATCACCCCCAAATCCACTCTCCTAGCACTAATCCCCCCAAGTTTCCCCTTTTGGCACAAATCCCCCCCAAATCCCCTCTCCTACCACTAATCCCCCCAAGTTTTCCCTAACCGCACAAATCACCCCCAAATCCCCTCTCCTAGCACTAATCCCCCCCCAAGTTTCCCCTTTCAGCACAAATCACCCCCATATCACCTCTCCTAGCACTAATCCCCTCCCCAAGTTTCCCCTTTCAGCACAAATCACCCCTAAAACCCCTCTCCTAGCACTAACCCCTCCCCCCAAGTTTCCCCTTTCAGCACAAATCACGCCCAATTCCCCTCTCCTAGCACTAATCCCCCCCCCAAGTTTCCCCTTTCAGCACAAATCACCCCCAAATCCCCTCTCCTTGCACTAATCCCCCCAAGTTTCCCCTAACAGCACAAATCACCCCTAAAACCCCTCTCCTAGCACTAATCCCTCCCCCCAAGTTTACCCTTTCAGTACAAATCACCCCCCCAAAATCATCTCTCCTAGCACTAATCCCCCCCCCCTCAAGTTTCCTGTTTCAGCACTATTCCCCCCCCCCCCCCCAAGTTTTCCCTTTCAGCACAAATCCCCCCTCACATCCCTTCTCCTAGCACTAATCACCCCAAGTTTCCCCTTTCACCACAAATCCCCCCAACTCCCCTCTCCTAGCACTAATCCCCCCCAAGTTTCCCCTTTCAGCACAAATCCCCTCTCCTAGCACTAATCCCCCCTAAATTTCTCCTTACAGCACAAATCACACCCCAAATCTCCTCCCCTAGCACTAATCCCCCCCTCAAGTTTCGCCTTTCAGCACAAATCCTCCCCAATTCCCCTCTCCTAGCACTAATCCCCCCCCTAAATTTCCTTTTTTAGCACTAATCCCCCCCCCCCTCCATTTTCCCCTTTCAGCTCAAATGACTCCAAATCCCCTCTCCTAGCATCCCCCCCAAGTTTCCCCTTTTAGCACTTATCACCCCCAAATCCCCTCTCCTAGCACTAACCCCTCCCCCAAGTTTACCCTTTCAGTACAAATCACCCCCCCCCCCCAAATCCCCTCTCCTAGCACTATTCCCCCCCCCCCATCAGGTTTCCAGGTTTCCTCTTTCAGCATTAATACCCCCCCCCCCCAAGTTTCCCCTTTCAGCACAAATCGCCCCCAAATCTCCTCTCCTAACACTAATCCCCTACCCAAAGTTTCCCCTTTCAGCACAAATCCCCCCAAATCCCTTCTCCTAGCACCAATCCCCTACAAGTTTCCCCTTTCAATACTAACCCCCCCCCCCCAAGTTTCCCCTTTCAGCACAAATCACCCCCAAATCCCCTCTCCTAGCACTAAACCCCCCAAGTTTCCCCTTTCAGCACAAATCCCCCCAAATCCCATCTCCTAGCATGAATCCCCCCAAGTTTCCCCTAACAGCACAAATCACCCCCAAATCCCCTCTCTTAGCACTTACCCCACCAAGTTTCCCCTTTCAGCACAAATCACCCCTAAAACCCCTCTCCTAGCACTATCCTCTCCCCCCAAGTTTACCCTTTCAGTACAAATCACCCCCCCCCCCAAATCCCCTCTCCTAGCACTGATCCCCCCCCCCCCATAAAGATTCCTCTTTCAGCACTAATCCCCCCCCCCCCAAGGTTCCCCTTTCAGCACAAATACCCCCAAATCCCCTCTCCTAGCACTAAACCCCCCAGTTTCCCCTTTCAGCACAAATCCCCCCCAAATCCCCTCTCCTAGCACTTATCCCCCCAAGTTTCCCTTTACAGCACAAATCACCACCCAAATCCCCTCTCCTAGCACTAATCCCCCCCCCCCCAAGTTTCCCCTTTCAGCACAAATCCCTTCTCCTGGCACTAATCCCCCCCAATTTTGCCCTTTCAGCACAAATCACACCAAATCCCCTCTCCTAGCACTCACCTCCCCCCCCCCATGTTTCCCCTTTCAGCACAAATCACACCCAAATCCCCTCTCCTAGCACTAATCCCCCCCCCCCATGTTTCCCCTTTCAGCACTAATTTCCCCCCTCCAAGTTTCCCCTTTCAGCACAAATCACCCCCAAATCCCCTCTCCTAACACTAATCCCCTACCCAAATTTCCCCTTACAGCACAAATCCCCCCTCAAATCCATTCTCCTAGCACTAATCACCCCAAGTTTCCCCTTTCAGCACAAATCCCCCCAAATCCCCTCTCCTAGCACTAATCCCCCTTCAAGTTTCCCCTTTCAGCACAAATCACCCCCAAATCCCCTCTCCTAGCACTAATCCCCCTTCAAGTTTCCCCTTTCAGCACAAATCCCCCCAAATCCCCTCTCCTAGCACTAATCCCCCCAAGTTTCCCCTAACAGCACAAATCAACCCCAAATCCCCTCTGCTAGCATTAACCCCCCCCCCTCCAAGTTTCCTTTTTCAGTACAAATCACACCCCCCCCCCAAATCCCCTCTCCTAGCACTAATCCCCCCCCCTCAAGTTTCCTGTTTCAGCACTATTCCCCCCCCCAAGTTTTCCCTTTCAGCACAAATCCCCCCTTCAAATCCCTTCTCCTAGCACTTATCACCCCAAGTTTCCCCTTTCACCACCAATCCTCCCAAATCCCCTCTCCTAGCACTAATCCCCCCATGCTTCCCCTTTCAACACTAATCCACCCCCCAAGTTTCCCCTTTCAGCACAAATCACCCCCAAATCCCCTCTCCTAGCACTAATCCCCCCAAGTTTCCCCTAACAGCACAAATCACCCCAAAATCCCCTCTCCTAGCACTAATCCCCCCCTAGTTTCCCCTTACAGCACAAATCATCCCCCAAATCCCCTCTCCTATCACTAATCCCCCCCACGTTTCCCCTTTCAGCACTAATTTCCCCCCTCCAAGTTTCCCCTTTCAGCACAAATCACCCCCAAATCCCCTCTCCTAACACTAATCCCCTACCCAAATTTCCCCTTTCAGCACAAATCCCCCCTCAAATCCATTCTCCTAGCACTAATCACCCCAGGTTTCCCCTTTTAGCACAAATCCCCCCAAATCCCCTCTCCTAGCACTAATCCCCCCCAGGTTTCCCCTTTCAGCACAAATCACCCCGAAATCCCCTCTAGCACTCACCCCCCCCCAAGTTTCCCCTTTCAGCACAAATCACCCCCCAATCCCCTCTCCTAGCACTAATCCCCCCCAAGTTTCCCCTATCGGCACAAGTCACCCCCCAAATCCCCTCTCCTAGCACTAATCCCCCCAAGTTTCCCCTTACAGCACAAATCACCCCCAAATCCCCTTTCCTAGCACTAATCTCCCCCAAGTTTCCCCTTTCAGCACAAATCACCCCCAAATCCCCTCTCCTAGCACTAATCCCCCCAAGTTTCCCCTTTTGGCACAAATCCCCCCCAAATCCCCTCTCCTACCACTAATCCCCCCAAGTTTTCCCTAACCGCACAAATCACCCCCAAATCCCCTCTCCTAGCACTAATCCCCCCCCAAGTTTCCCCTTTCAGCACAAATCACCCCCATATCCCCTCTCCTAGCACTTATCCCCCCAAGTTTCCCTTTACAGCACAAATCACCACCCAAATCCCCTCTCCTAGCACTAATCCCTCCCCCCAAGTTTACCCTTTCAGTACAAATCACTCCAAATCCCCTCTCCTAGCACTAATCCCCTCCCCAAGTTTCCCCTTTCAGCACAAATCACCCCTAAAACCCCTCTCCTAGCACTAACCCCTCCCCCCAAGTTTCCCCTTTCAGCACAAATCACGCCCAATTCCCCTCTCCTAGCACTAATCCCCCCCCCCCCAAGTTTCCCCTTTCAGCACAAATCACCCCCAAATCCCCTCTCCTTGCACTAATCCCCCCAAGTTTTCCCTAACAGCACAAATCACCCCTAAAACCCCTCTCCTAGCACTAATCCCTCCCCCCAAGTTTACCCTTTCAGTACAAATCACCCCCCCAAAATCATCTCTCCTAGCACTAATCCCCCCCCCCTCAAGTTTCCTGTTTCAGCACTATTCCCCCCCCCCCCAAGTTTTCCCTTTCAGCACAAATCCCCCCTCATATCCCTTCTCCTAGCACTAATCACCCCAAGTTTCCCCTTTCACCACAAATCCCCCCAACTCCCCTCTCCTAGAACTAACCCCCCCCCCCAAGTTTCCCCTTTCAGCACAAATCCCCTCTCCTAGCACTAATCCCCCCTAAATTTCTCCTTACAGCACAAATCACACCCCAAATCTCCTCCCCTAGCACTAATCCCCCCCTCAAGTTTTGCCTTTCAGCACAAATCCTCCCCAAATCCCCTCTCCTAGCACTAATCCCCCCCCCTAAATTTCCTTTTTTAGCACTAATCCCCCCCCCACCCATTTTCCCCTTTCAGCTCAAATGACTCCAAATCCCCTCTCCTAGCATCCCCCCCAAGTTTCCCCTTTTAGCACTAATCACCCCCAAATCCCCTCTCCTAGCACTAACCCCTCCCCCAAGTTTACCCTTTCAGTACAAATCACCCCCCCCCCCCAAATCCCCTCTCCTAGCACTATTCCCCCCCCCCATCAGGTTTCCAGGTTTCCTCTTTCAGCATTAATACCCCCCCCCAAGTTTCCCCTTTCAGCACAAATCGCCCCCAAATCTCCTCTCCTAACACTAATCCCCTACCCAAAGTTTCCCCTTTCAGCACAAATCCCCCCAAATCCCTTCTCCTAGCACCAATCCCCCACAAGTTTCCCCTTTCAATACTAATCCCCCCCCCAAGTTTCCCCTTTCAGCACAAATCACCCCCAAATCCCCTCTCCTAGCACTAAATCCCCCAAGTTTCCCCTTTCAGCACAAATCCCCCCAAATCCCATCTCCTAGCATGAATCCCCCCAAGTTTCCCCTAACAGCACAAATCACCCCCAAATCCCCTCTCTTAGCAGTTACCCCACCAAGTTTCCCCTTTCAGCACAAATCACCCCTAAAACCCCTCTCCTAGCACTATCCTCTCCCCCCAAGTTTACCCTTTCAGTACAAATCACCCCCCCCCCCCCAAATCCCCTCTCCTAGCACTGATCCTCCCCCCCCCCATAAAGATTCCTCTTTCAGCACTAATCCCCCCCCCCAAGGTTCCCCTTTCAGCACAAATACCCCAAAATCCCCTCTCCTAGCACTAAACCCCCCAGTTTCCCCTTTCAGCACAAATCCCCCCCAAATCCCCTCTCCTAGCACTTATCCCCCCAAGTTTCCCTTTACAGCACAAATCACCACCCAAATCCCCTCTCCTAGCACTAATCCCCCCCCCCCTCTAGTTTCCCCTTTCAGCACAAATCCCTTCTCCTGGCACTAATCCCCCCCAATTTTGCCCTTTCAGCACAATTCACACCAAATCCCCTCTCCTAGCACTCACCTCCCCCCCCCCCCATGTTTCCCCTTTCAGCACAAATCACACCCAAATCCCCCCCCCCATGTTTCCCCTTTCAGCACTAATTTCCCCCCTCCAAGTTTCCCCTTTCAGCACAAATCACCCCCAAATCCCCTCTCCTAACACTAATCCCCTACCCAAATTTCCCCTTACAGCACAAATCCCCCCTCAAATCCATTCTCCTAGCACTAATCACCCCAAGTTTCCCCTTTCAGCACAAATCCCCCCAAATCCCCTCTCCTAGCACTAATCCCCCCCAGGTTTCCCCTTTCAGCACAAATCACCCCGAAATCCCCTCTAGCACTCACCCCCCCCCCCCCCAAGTTTCCCCTTTCAGCACAAATCACCCCCAAATCCCCTCTCCTAGCACTAATCTCCCCCAAGTTTCCCCTTTCAGCACAAATCACCCCCAAATCCCCTCTCCTAGCGCTAATCCCCCCGAGTTTCCCCTTTCAGCCCAAATCCCCCCAAATCCCCTCTCCTAGCACTAATCCCCCCCCCCCCCCAAGTTTCCCCTTTCAGCACAAATCCCTTCTCCTAGCACTAATCCCCCCCCCATTTTCCCCTTTCAGCACAAATCTCTCCAAATCCCCTCTCCTAGCACTCACCCCCCCCCCCCCCCAAGTTTCCCCTTTCAGCACAAATCATTCCCAAATCCCCTCTCCTAGCACTAATCCCCCCTCAAGTTTCCCTTTTCAGCACTAATTTCCCCCTTTCCAAGTTTCCCCTTTCAGCACATATCACCCCCAAATCCCCTCTCCTAGCACTAATTCCCCCCCCAAGTTTCCCCTTTCAGCACAAATCCCCTCTCCTAGTACAAATCCCACCTCTGAATCATCCCTTCTAGCACAACCCCTCAAATCCTCATTGTACCCACGGCAACTGCCACTCCTGCCCACCCCCCTTGTCAGTCTTTATTCATTTCTACAATAAAAAACAAATCTCCCCGCGCTGATGAAATATTACCATAATAAAGCTTTATTTGTGTGTGAATTTTTTTTTATAAAAATGTCAGGTGCATACAGTGTTGCATGACTGAGCAGTAGCCAGTTAAAAGAAGCGCAGTGCTGAATAGCAAATAAAACGCCCTGGTCATGAAGGTGGTAAAACCTTCTAGAGGTCATGAGGTTAAATATTTATGTTGGAAATAAAATATGTTTTTCTTTCACTTTTCTATAAATATACCGGCAACTTCAAATTCCCAGATGAGTCTTCTGCACACTATGATGGAGATGTGGTGGTGACACCAAACATCTCAACCTCCTCACTAAGGTTGGGTTGGCCGATCGTTCAGGCCTCATCTTTTTTGTACGAATGTTTTACAGACACAATAATTCATCCCACGACACTCCACCATTTGTTCTTCAGCGGCCACACGTCACTTGTATTCTCCGGTGGAGAATTCTCTTCTGGACAGGAAGATGGCTTCTCGCCGGCGTGAACTCTCATGTGCCGATCTCGGTTCCCTTTATCAGAGAAGCTCTTTCCGCACTCGGAACAGGGAAAGGGCTTCTCACCGGTGTGGACTCTCTGATGTCTTTTGAGATTCGATTTCTCGGCGAAAGCCTTTCCGCACTCAAGACACGAGAAGGGCTTTTCCCCGGTGTGAGTTCTCTGGTGCCGGAGGTGTTCCGTTTTCTTTGTAAAGCTCATCTCACACTCGAAACATGAAAAGCGTCTTTCGGTGGTGTCCATGGTCTGGAGTACAGCCGGGTCGTGGGTTTCTGTGAGTGCATTTTCACCGTTTTGAAAAGGATGGAAATTATTGGGAGAAGGTTCCTCTGAATTAGGAGGATCTGGTGATTTCTCTGCCTTGTGGACGCTTGGTTGGACCCTTGGGAGAATAGCAAGGAATTTATTTTTGGGCTCCTCAGAAGTTGGGCGATTTGTTGACCTTACCATATGATTAGGTTTGTTATGTAAATTTTGAGTAACAATGATTACTCCTGGAGAACACTGTACCATGACATCATCGTCTTTACTACAATCTGCAGATAAAATACAACATCCCTCTGAGGTATTCCATCCATTGTGTCCTCCTGTTAGAAATATATATATTTTTTTATTATAAAAATAATAACATATTCCTTATTCATGTTTTGCGGTTATGAGTCTGCCAGTCACCCGTTCCCCAGATCTCTTGTTGGGAACATGACGTTATATTGAGGAATGTAGATGGACCTTCCATATGGTGTCCAGTATCTCCTTCTCATTTGTTGGGAACAGGACATTATATTGAGGAATGGAGATGGACCTTTCATATGGTGTCCAGTATCTCCTCCTCATTTGTTGGGAACATGACGTTATATTGAGGAATGGAGATGGACCTTTCATATGGTGTCCAGTATCTCCTTCTCATTGTTTGGGAACATGACGTTATATTGAGGAATGGAGATGGACCTTTCATATGGTGTCCAGTATCTCCTCATTTGTTGGGAACATGACGTTATATTGAGGAATGGAAATGGACCTTTCATATGGTGTCCAGTATCTCCTCCTCATTTGTTGGGAACATGACGTTATATTGAGGAATGGAGATGGACCTTTCACATGGTGTCCAGTATCTCCTCCTCATTTGTTGGAAACATGACGTTAATTTGAGAAATGAAGATGGACCTTTCATATGGTGTCCAGTATCTCCTCCTCATTTGTTGGGAACATGACGTTATATTGAGGAATGGAGATAGACCTTTCATATGGTGTCCAGTATCTCCTCCTCATTTGTTGGCAACATGTTGATATATTGAGGAATGGAGATAGACCTTTCATATGGTGTCCAGTATCTCCTCCTCATTTGTTGGGAACATGACGTTATATTGAGGAATGGAGATGGACCTTCATATGGTGTACAGTATCTCCTCTACATGGGACGTGGCATACAGTCAGTACACTGGATACATTTCTGCCATATCATAACAAGCCAATTTAATTGACTCTGTCTAAAAATTTGTATGACGGCGTGCTGATTTTTCAGAATTTTTTTTTTGTCAATCTGCTTACCAAAACTTGTGGAAAAGAAAGTAAAATGTGAACAAAAAGGTACACACAATAAAATTTGTGGACATTTTTGTACATAATAATCACCTGTGCTGAGATCTAGAGAAGATTCCTCCTTGGAAATTGCCACTGTTCTTTCGGCTTCCTTCAAAGACAGTTGATTTCCCCTCACATACGTCTTTTCTTCCTCTTTAACCTCAGTTTTGATGTCAATCACTTCTTCCCCCTAAAATCACAAAATCATTGCAAGCACTTTAAACTCAAGACTACATAGAAGAATATTGTGTAATATAGTTTAGAGCCACGTTTGAGTTTAATATCCTCAGTCCCATCTACCTGATGATGGTGAGGGATGGTGTGACCTTCCTGTGTGGAATCTCGGAAGTACAGAGAACGGGGACATCTCTCTGGTGGGTTCCGATTATTGGATCCATCTACCTGATGATGTGAGGGATGGTGTGACCTTCCTGTGTGGAATACAGAGGACGGGGACATCTCTCTGGTGGGTTCCCATTACTGGATCCATCTACCCGATGATGGTGAGGGATGGTGTGACCTTCCTGTGTGGAATCCCGGGAATACAGAGGACGGGGACATCTCTCTAGTTGGTTCCCATGACTGGATCCACCTACCTGATGATGGTGGGGGATGGTGTGATCTTTCTGTGTGGAATACTGGGAGTACAGAGGACGGGGACATCTCTCTGGTGGCTTTCCATGACTGGATCCACCTGTAGGAAACAAACACACTGACCGAATCAATTGTTTCTATGTGTTTATCAGATGATGGGTGATCTAGGTGGACCCTTCGTACTGCTCTCTCCTTTACAATAAAGTCTCCTCTTACCCGGTGATGTGAGGGGCGGCTTATTGTCCATCATGACGTCCTTGTAGAGATCCTTGTGTCCTTCTAAATACTGCTGCTCCTTCACCACACTATGATCTTCTTCTTCTTTTATCTCTTCTTTGATGCTAACATTAAAATTGATCCGCTTTCTCTGAATAAAAATGTAAAAAAAAAAAAATGCCTCTGGAGACATCTCAATATCATATAGGAACCTGCCATGGAGACCTCGTAACTACCTATAGGAACCTGACACACACAATGGTACAGTCACCATCCAGGCACATCCTTTGTCTGAAAATGTCCCGGAATTCCCAACACCGCTCACCTCTCCTATCAGGAGGTCAAGGATCTTCTTGGTGACTTCTAAAATCTTCTGTTCGTTGTTTCTTTCTGGAACCAGTAATAAATGTAGAGGAACCATAATGGAGTAGTCTCCATCTCCCGATGTCTTCTTCACAACTATGTTATTCTGTGGAGAGAGATTACCAATCACTATTTCAACACATTTCCCAACAAACGAAGTTGCAACTTGCTGCCATCATCGTCCCTCTTTGCTACAATCTGACTGATGGCCTCTTTCAGAGGTAATGATATTTTTTCCCATAATTGCCGGTTAGGTTGTCTTCAGTCACATTGTATCAGTCACTGTCCGGGGCATTCAACTGTGTTTTCCTGCATTCATGGTACCTCTCTGTACTGATCTTGTAGTGGCCTACTTTGAAGGTCCTCATTATGAACTGGTGGTGGGAGGTCGTGAGGAAGGAAATCCTCTCCTCTCCATCACTACTAACAACGCCACCATCACTCCCACCCCACATGCCAAAGTCCTGGGTGTCACCCTGGACTCCCACCTCTCCTTCCTACACCACGTCCAATTGCTTTCAAGATCATGCAGGCTCCACCTCCGCAACATCTCCAAGATACGTACATTCCTCACCCCGGACACTACCAAACAACTCGTACACTCCCTCATCATCTCACGCCTGGACTATTGCAACTCCCTTCTCACTGGCCTACCCAAACGAATGTTATCCCCACTCCAGTCGATCCTGAATTCAGCGGCAGGACTCATCCACCTCACCAACCGCTCCACACCTGCCACCCCCCTCTGCCAATACCTTCACTGGCTCCCGATTGCCCAACGCATCAAATTCAAACTGCTAACCCTGACCTACAAAGCCATTCACAACGCCGCCCCAAACTTCCTAACCGACCTGATACCTAAATACCACCCTACCCGTGCCTTTCGCTCCTCACAGGACCTCCTACCCTCTAGCTCCCTGGTCTTTTCCTCCCACGCCCGATTGCAGGATTTCTCCAGGACCTCCCACTCCTCTGGAATTCCCTACCCCAGTCCATTAGACTGTCACCTACCCTCATCACCTTCAGACGCACCCTGAAGACCCATCTTTTCAGGGAGGCCTACCCCTCCCTCACCTAACAACTGACCTCCTCCACTCCTCCTACCACTTCATTCCCCACAGCCATTTCCTCTTGTTCCACTTCCCCTCCCTCCTAGATTGTAAGCTCGAAACAGCAGGGCCCTCGAACCCCTCGTGTATTGTATTGTTTCTGTCCTGTCTCATGTTCTGTCCCCCTGCTATTGTACAGCGCTGAGCAAACCCTTTGGCGCTATATAAATACTATATTATAATAATAATAATAATGAGAGCAGAGCTACAGTGAACAAGAAATAACAATCTGCATGCATTCACTACTTTTAGAAACACCCTGCACTCCGATCACATGGTACTTTTATATATATATACTGCATGTTGAAATGTGTTTTTATTACAAAATATATGAAAAATATCTTTAAAAATACATTTCAAATATACTATATGCCTTTAAAAATACAAACCTACATTTTTGGAATGCATTTACAAATATATGTTATAATTAATTTTTTAAATGTTAAAAAAAATCTGAATATATTAAAAAAAAAAAAAAAAAAAATGTTGACATTTCTCAGCAATTGTTTTCAGCAAATAATTGTTTAAAGTGCCCAGATTTCAGGAAAAGAGAATCTGTAAAGAAAATATGGACGTCTCATAAATATAATTAAAATATATAATAAAATATAAAATAAAAATATAAAATATACAAAAAAATAAAACTAATAAATATATATAATACTATAAAAAATGGGATAATTTAGCTAAAAAAAAAAAGTTTTTGAAACAAAAAAGTTTTTAAATTATCCAGCTGTCAACACAAATTTCGGAAAACTTTGTCTTGTAGCTTGTTGTTGGTTACACTAATAAATATTATTATCCGTTGATAAGTACAAAAAAGTTATATATAGAAATGTCAAATTTTTTTGTCCATTTAGAAATGTAATAAAAAGTTGTAAAAAAAAAAAAATTACATTCATTGGCAACTTCATGGTGATTTGTCGCTGGAATAAAACTGGAAGAAAGTTATTTTTCGGTCAGGTATCAGTCAACAAAATGAACCAAACGTGGAGGGCATGCTCCCAAAATCCTCCTCACCTCCCCGGTCAGCAGGTAGATGATCTCTAGGGCGAGCCGTAATACTCTCTCCGTCAGGTTGGTGCAGGTTGCCTCCATTGCTCGCAACTCTGTTCCATTCACTTCCTGCAACAATAGCTCCCATCCCCCAATGCTTAGCGTCATGGGTAAAAGGCAGGTTCTGCTGTGATTGGTTCTTCTTGGCCATTTTGTTGTAGACCAGCAGACCTGGAGGAATACTCTGTTCATCATAAAACAATACTCAAACCTGAGCACATCTATGAATGCCCACCAAAAATGACCGTGGAACAAATTTCTAAGACATGGGGCATGTCGATTTTGCTGTATGCCAACATGTCTTCAAATATGGGAAACAATAATATGGCCGCGCTCAGGAGCTTATCCTCATTAATTACTTGCAAGGAGGTTTAAGTTTGCTGCAACGCAAGGTTCTCAGCATACTTTGTCTACTTGGAGTTCACCAAACTGGCCAATGAAGTGGCCAGATTTGGTCAGTCTGCATCTACAAACCTCAAGCTGATCTTGGCAAAAAAAAAGGTGGTGATTCCCCATTATTCGTAGCAGCCCTGCATGCTCGTATAAGATTTGATATGGATATTTAAGGCCCTGATAAAGGTTTTAATGGGAGACACAATAAAAAATTGGAGTGGGTATTCCCCATAATTCCTACCAGGCACTTCCCAGGGCTGGAATGGATTTACGGGAACCACCCCCAAAAATCAAGAAAAAAATGCTCGGGGTCCCCCTAAAATTCTATACCAGACACTTAATCCAGGCATGCGGCATGGTTGGCCAGAAAAAAGAGGGATGAGCATATATTTATGGGAAAACCCCCCACAAAAATAATGAAAAAATGGGTGGGGTCACCCTAACATTCCAGACTAGATCCATAATCCAAGCATGCAGCCTGGCTGACCAGGTAAGGGGGGACGAGCGTGCGCTCACCATCCTTAACCCTAGAAGGCCACATGCTCTCAACATGGAGGGTTCCACAGCACTTTGACCCCATGTTGATGAGGACAAGGGCCTCTTCCCCATAACCCTGGCCTGGAAGTCAAGGGGGTTTGCAGACGGGGGGCTTATTAGAATTTGGAAACCTCTTCAGAAATTAGAGGACCCCCCCACAAGCTCTCAACATGGGGGGCTCCACAACACTTTGACCCCATGTTGATGAGGAAGTCAAGGGGATCTGCAGACGGGGGGGGGGGGTTTATTAGAATTTGGAAACCTCTTCAGAAATTAGAGGACCCCCCACATGCTCTCAACATGGGGGGTTCCACAGCACTTTGACCCCATGTTGATGAGGACAAGGGCCTCTTCCCCATAACCCTGGCCTGGAAGTCAAGGGGGTTTGCAGACGGGTGGCTTATTAGAATTTGGAAACCTCTTCAGAAGTTAGAGGACCCCTCCACATGCTCTCAACATGGGGGGCTCCACAACACTTTGACCCCATGTTGCTGAGGACAAGGGTCTCTTCCCATAACCCTGGCCTGGAAGTCAAGGGGGTCTTCAGAAATTAGAGGACCACCCCAGATACCTTAGTAGTTTTAAGCCCCTTGAATGAGAGGTACCTTTAGTGAGGGGGTTCAAGAAACAAGAGGGGTAGCAATCACAGATCCAGCAAGTATAGACAGATAGCAAGGTCACGTGCGGTGAAAGGGTTCAGCTCAGTAATACAGTCCAGCAGCAGATTCCCTCTTCCACCATTTCTGCATCAGTGCACACCTCTCAGTTGTCCTGTACCTAGGTGTCCATGTTCTCCATCTTGAAGGTCAAATCTCTGAAAATCCACCAGGACTGTCTTTGCACCAGGGACACTTTCTGGCTTTCATGGACATCAAGGACTGTCTTTGCACCAGGGACACTTTCTGGCTTTCGTGGACATCAAGGATGAGTACCTTCAGCCTTTCCTACACTTTACTGTGGAGCCCTTACAGTAACCAGTTGTGACCATGCCCATCAGACTCCTGTCTGCACCTCGAATGGGTACTGGCCCCAATATCACTGCTACTGCACTGATGTGGTACCTCTTGTTGAGGTTAGCATGGGCTTTGTCTGACAACATGGCTATGACTGCAAATAATACAATGGTTCAGATGGATCCTTACCCTCCAGAATCATCGTTGGAACCGACTTATTATTTGGGGTGCTGGACACAACTCAGACCAGAATGTTTCCTTCCCACAAGAAGCTTCAAACTCTCCAATCTCAATTTCCAGCTCTCCAGTCCAAGTGTCATGTGACTCTCCACTTTCTGGGGAAGGGCATTCAATCCAAAATCGGTTGGACAATGGTGTACATCGACCTTCAGTTAGGAACCAGAATAGTCAGCATAACAGGACCGGCAGTTCAGATGCCATCCTGGGCAGAACATCATGTTCTTTCCTTGTCTGCCATGTACATCCCAGGAATAGACCACTGGCAGGTAGACGTTCTCAGTCGAGACCTGAGGGAGCAGCCCCCATAACTGGAAAAGTTCCAAGATTTGTGTCACAAGTGGAGAACACTAGATGTGGACTTCCTGGCATCCAGGTTTTGTAGGTAAAAGGATCCTTTAGTGGATGCTCTGCAGGCTCCGTGGTATCAGTACACTATAATCTACACCTCATCTTCATTGAGGCCCCCTTCCGAATAGGAAATCTGAAACCACGATTCTGCTCGTCCTTCGAAAACGCGGCAAAATGCGCATCATGTGTTTGGGTGTCATTATTCTCGATGGTGCCCCAATTGCGGTGTGATTCCATCATGGTTGTCGCATGCCAGTCATGGCAAAACGCTTGCTTAAAAATCACGCTAAGCTTGTCACCAAAAAAGGAGTAGGAGCTTCTTTTAGGTGACAACGTGACACACATCTTCACGTGTAAATTACACTCAGGAGCACTCGTTCCTGCTACACGAGGTCTCATTGGGGCCTGAAACATTTTCCTTGTTGGATTAGCAGGACGGAGATTGAGGGCATTCTGATACTCGTTGCCCTGGAGTGGGCCAGATGAATGTCGTATGCCGACTTGGTTTGATGGAAGCTCTGTGGGCGCTTCCATATCAGGATATTTTGTCTCAGGACCAATTTACTATCCAGGTCACTGGCCTTGGCATGGCTGTTGAAGCCCAGGTTTTTGGGACAAGGGCATGTCTGAATCTGTGGTTGCTTTGATAGAAAAAGCTAGAAAGGATACTTTTCATAAGGCCTGTTATAAGACATGGAAGTCATACTTCGCCTGGAGTGAGTCTTCTCGCTTCCATTCTAGGAGTTTCTTTGTGGGATGATTCCTTTCATTCTCACAGCTGGGTCTGGACCAGCATTTGGCTCTTAGCACCATGAAAGGCCACGTTTCTGCCTTTTTCATCTGGTTTCAGAGACTGTTGGCCTCTCACTCCTTGATTAACGTGTTTCTTCTCCTGTCTGTTCCCCTGGGACTCTGTAGGATCAAAATCTGGTTCTTTTGGTAGTTTAGAAACCGCCATTTGAAATATATGAGCCTGTCTTTCAACATCCTTGAGGTAGTATTTCATGTAGTCATTACCTCTGCAAGGTTCGTGTCTCAACTGGAGGTCTTCTCTTGCAAAGAACCCTTCTGGTTTTGTATAGGGACACGGTGATGTTGAGGTCCAAGACTTCACTCTTGCCTAAGGTAACTTTTGACCATCACCTCAACCAGAATATTGTTTTTCTATCCTACTATCCATGTTCAGTTTCACCAAAAGATGATTTCCCTCAGTTGCCTGGATGTGGTTCAGGCTGTGAGAAATTATCTCCCAGCTACTGCCTTGTTAAGTTTGATTCAGTTTCAGTTTTTCTGAATGGACCTTTATACTTTTGGTCTAAAGCAGGGGTGTCAAACTTATTTTCATTGCGGGCTGCATCAGCATTTCGGTTGCCCTCAAAGGTTGTATCTGTAAGACTAGATGAAGTCTAGAGCACCCCACCACCCCTTTACATCAGATGTCAAGAACCCCCCCACTATCAGAAAAAAAGTGTCCCCCACTCTCCCTTACAGCACAGTGCACCAGCCTTACCTTGTGCTGCTACCATGAAGAAGCTGGAGGTGGAGCTGGGAAGCAGAAAGTGCGGGATCTGGAGGGGGACCAGAGAAGGACTGGAGCCTACTGCGGACTATTGAGACAAGGTGGGGGCAGAGAGGAGGGAGGTGTTGCAGCTGCAAGAGAGGTGTGATGGCCACAGAGGTGTGAAGGCCACATGAAATGGCCTGGAGGGCCAGATTTAGCTCAGGGGCCTTGTGTTTGACATGTGTGGTCTGAAGGGTCTTTTTGACATCAAGGAAATTTTCCCAGATTTGCAAGGCTGCAATCCGCTCTTCTGTTTATGTTTTCTAAAATTCTACTAGGCGGATGTCCCAGCCTCACTTGTCCTTCAGGTAGCTCTTCGAGGTGCAGGCAATCCCCAGTTCTCTGTTGTTTTCCTAGGCCTGTCAGTGATTGCTTACCTGTTGCCCACACCTCTCAAAGGTTAAAGAAGTCCCTTGTCCCTAAATAGATGGGAGTGACAATGAGATGCTTGTACTCACCATAAATTCCTTTTTTTGGACTTCATTGAGTGACACGGTCCCTTCTGTGTTTGTGATCTTGTTCTTGGTCTCTCTCTGTCATGGCTTCCCTACATCATCAGTTGCCATTTCATCATGGAGAGTACCCATACCCTCAGATGTATG
Organism: Staurois parvus; assembly: GCF_062004578.1. Lineage (NCBI taxonomy): Eukaryota > Metazoa > Chordata > Amphibia > Anura > Ranidae > Staurois > Staurois parvus. The sequence goes on along the minus strand of NW_028318245.1, from coordinate 6,043,496 downwards.
TAGGCCAACAGAGTAGTATCTTGGGTTCTCCTGTCCTCCCTTTAACTTTGACAGAATTTCTGTCATGGCTTCCCTACATCATTGGCTGCCATTTCATCATGGAGAGTACCCATACCCTCAGACGTATGTAGGATGACAGAGTAGTATCTTGGGTTCTTGTTGGATTTAAGACACATATAATACTTCTTCTAGTGTCTTGAGGCGATTATGAATGAAAGAGCCATTGAAATAAAAAATGAAGTGTGATTTTATTCTATCACACAATGGTGTAAAATAACAATGTAAAGCGTATCATGAACAGTTCCATGTAGATAAAACTACTGTAGAAATAACAAGCAAAAGTTGAAAGATAAGTCACCATTATCTGTCATAGAAGTCCGGCCATTTCCTGTTCTGTCTTCCATGTTCTTGTCCTTCGAGACTTTGTTGAAGAAGCCGGAAATAGATGGAAGTGACGAACTTTGACTTCAGTAAGCACCTGTTCCAGCTTCTCATACGTCTGTGTGCATGTGTGACAAAGTGTCAGTGTCAGTGGTATTGTGTGAGTGTCTCTCTTGTCCGTTGTCTCATGGTCTTTTATGAGGCAAATTTATGTCATAGTTAGTGATCTTAATACCTTCTATGGAAATTATTACTGCTTAGCAAAGCCATTTCATAAAAGGAAGGGGATGCTATACATATGATGTTTTTGATGGACAGGAACATATGTATGCTGATGTACATAATATTGTAAGCAGATGATGTAACCCTCAGCTATATATTTAAAGAATAATATAGCTTAAGAACATATCAATGTATAATCACTAAACTATATATGTATCAATGTTAGAAACGTATACTAAATACACACAGATACTATTAAAATACACAATGTAATAGTAAATCTATAATGAGTCCTCCTAATACCCTTGACATTACTATCAGATACTTTTAACTAGCTATGCCTAAATATAGTCTTCAGCTAGTTAGCTGTCTCAGCTAACTTACCCATATTTTACTGTCTCAGCTTAACTTATATGTCTTTTAGTCTCAGTTATTTTACTGAAGAATTAAATAATATCATCGGTATAAGGCGACAATTCACACATATTAATATTAATTATGATTAATCATAAAAACCAAATATTTTGCAAGCTTGCCATCAATATAAGTGTCGAATCATAATTTTGATTTCTTAACAGTTCTCATGTCCTCCCTTTAGCTTTGACAGAATTCTCTATCCGTCATGGCTTCCCTACATCATCGGTTGCCATTTCATCATGGAGAGTACCCCTACCCTCAGACGTACGTTGGCCAACAGAGTAGTATCTTGGGTTCTCATGTCCTCACTTTAGCTTTGACAGAATTCTCTCTCTGTCATGGCTACCCTACATCGTCGGTTGCCATTTCATCATGAAGAGTACCCATACCCTCAGACGTACGTTGGCAGACAGTAGTATCTTGGGTTCTCCTGTCCTCCCTTTAGCTTTGACAGAATGTTCAGTAGTAGTCATTTATTTATCATCATTTCACTTAGAAAAATACTAATCCTTCTCCAAAGGCCAAGTTCCAATAAATCACCCTTGAAGTGTTGCTGATGAAGAACAAGTAATTGTGATCAATGGTACCAGAAACAAAACAAGAGTTCACACTGAGGTTTACCAATAATAACTTTATTTTATTGCATATCTTTATGGAACAAAAGAAGGAAAGACAGTCAGAACTCCAACTATTGTTCCCAGAGAACTTCTCTATATAAAATGGAAGTCCAGTGCAGGAACAATTGTACAGCCTAAGACCCCACCATTGTTTCCAAAGAACTTTCCTAAATAAAATGGAAGTCCAGTGCAAGAACGAAGGACAGCCTGAGACCCCACCATTATTCCCAAAGAACTTCCCTAAATAAAATGGAATTCCAATACAAAAACAAAGGACAGCCTGAGACCCCACCATTGTTCCTAGAAAATTTCTCTAAATAAAATGGAAGTCCAGTGCAGGAACAAAAGTACAGCCTAAGACCCACCATTGTTTCCAAAGAACATTCCTAAATAAAATGGAAGTCCAGTGCAAGAACGAAGGACAGCCTGAGACCATACCATTGTTCCTAGAGAACTTTTCTATATAAAATGGAAATCCAGTGCAGGAACAAAAGTGCAGCCTAAGACCCCACCATTGTTCCCAAAGAACCTTCCTAAAGAAAATGGAAGTCCAGTGCAGAAACGAAGGACAGCCTGAGACCCCACCATTGCTCCCAGAGAACTTCCCTAAATAAAGTGGAAGTACAGTGTGAGAATGAAGGACAGCTTGAGACCATACCATTGTTCCTGGAGAACTTCTCTAAATAACATGTAAGTTCAGTGCAAGAACGAAGGACAGCCTGAGACCCCACCATTGTTCCCAGAGAACTTCCCTAAATAGAATGGAGGTCCACTGCAAGAAAGGAGGACAGCCTAAGACCCCACCATTGTTCCTAGATAACTTTTCTAAATAAAATGGAAGTCCAGTGCAAGAATGAAGGGCAGCCCAAGACCCCATTATTGTTCCTACAGAACTTCAGAGATTAAAATGGAAATCCAGCCAACTCTTATAATTTTTGACAGAATGGACAACATGAGAGCCTCTGTCAGGTTATTGATATCTGTATCCCTGTAGAGGAAACATTTCCTGACTTCTTGTCCCAATGACAGCTAGCACCGGGACTCCATGTGTCTCTCCAGAGGGAACACATACACCTATAAAAAGCAGATCCAACTCTTTCACACTCTACTAAATAAGACATGGTTTTCTTGATGCCTGCGTCCTTGTTGGAGACACAACAGAACAAGGAAAATCTCCAAAATGGAGAAGGGAAAAAAGTTTTTCAGCAAAACTGCAACATGAAGAAGCAAAAAAAGTTATAAATCAAAAAGTGTACTTTTTATACGTAATGAAAATATATATATATATATATATAAAAAAAAAAGAGAGATCACACCACAATAAAATGAAAATATCTCATATGGGTTTGCTGATCCTTTCGGATTGCCTCATCTTTATCATACAATTGTTTTATGAAGGTAACGATTCAGCCTATGAATCTCCATCATAAGCTTTTCAGTGTCCTCCAGTGGTGTGTCATCTGTGGTGGATAATTAGTGTGAATTTTCATGTGCCTATCACAGTTCCCTTTATCGGAGAAGCTCCTCCCACATGCCGAACAGGAAAAGGGCTTCTCGCCGGTGTGCACTCTAATGTGTTTATTGAGTTTCGATTTCTCGGTGAAAGACTTGCCACACTCAGAACACATGAAAGGCCGTTCCCCGGTGTGGATTCTCTGGTGCTGAACAAGTTTTGATTTGTTTATGAAGGATTTCTCGCACTCAGAACATGAATAGGGTTTCTCACTGGTGTGGGTTCTCTGGTGTTGGACGTAATGGGACTTCTTTATGAAGGACTTCTCACACTCGGAGCACGAAAAGGGTTTTTCAATGGTGTGGATGGTCTGAGGTACAACAAGGTAACGTTTTTTTATGAACGATTTTTCACAGTCTTGAAAAGGATGCAAATAATTAGGAGAAGATTCCCCGGGAATAGAATGATCTGGTGATTTTTCTGCACTGTGAAAGCTTGGTTGGATGTTTGGATTATAAGTGTGCGATTTACGTTTGGAATTAAACCGATTTGTTGATTTTGCCATTAGGTTAAGTTTGTGTTGCATATTCTGAGTAACGATGCTGACTCGTGGAGAATATTGTGCCGTGTCATTATCATCTTTGTTATAATCTTCATATAAAATAGGACGTCCCTCTGGAGTATGCCATCCATTGTGTTCTCCTGTTGGAAATATTTTTTTTATTATAAAAAAATAATAATAAAATGTTCATCATTCACATTTTACAGTTAGGAGTCCTGTAAGTGGGTCTAATATGCAACTGTTCACCAGATTTTTAGCATGAAATTAGGTACAGAGATAACAACAATGCCAGGATAGAAGTCAGATAAGATGTACAATACAACCAAAGCCATTGACATTGATATGGTGATAGACATTACACTGAGGAATGGAGATGGACCTTTCATATGGTATACAGTATCTCCTCATTTGTCGGGAACATGACGTCATATTGAGGAATAGAGATGGACCTTTCATATGGTGTACAGTATCTCCTCATTTGTTGGGAACATGACATCATATTGAGGAATGGAGATGGACCTATGGTGTCCATTATCTCCTGCTCACTTGTTGGGAACATGACGTTATATTGAGGAATGGAGATGGACCTTTCAGATGGTGTCCAATATCTACTCATTTGTTGGGAACATGACGTTATATTGAAGAATGGAGATGGACCTTCCATATGGTATACAGTATCTCCTCCTCATTAGTTGGGAACATGACGTTATATTGAGGAATGGAGATGGACCTTCCATATGGTGCACAGTATCTCCTCCTCATTTGTTGAGAACATGACATTATATTGACGAATGGAGATGGACCTTCCATATGGTGTACAGTATCTCCTCATTTGTTGGGAACATGATGTTATATTGAGGAACGGAGATCGACCTTCCATATGGTATACAGTATCTCCTCCTCATTTGTTGGGAACATTACGTTATATTGAGGAATGGAGATGGACCTTCCATATGGTGCACAGTATCTCCTCATTTGTTGAGAACATGACGTTATATTGAGGAATGGAGATGGACATTCCATATGGTGTACAGTATCTCTTCCTCATTTGTTGGGAACATGACATTATATTGAGGAATGGAGATTAACCTTTTATATGGTGTCCAGTATCTCCATCTCATTTGTAGGGAACATGATGCTATATTGAGGAATGGAGATGGATCTATCATATGGTGTACAGTATCTCCATCTCATTTGTTGGGAACATGACGCTATATTGAGGAATGGAGAGAAAACATTCACATGGTGTACAGTATCTCCACTACATAACAGGTAGTATAGGTACACTGGATACTTTTCTATCATACCATAAGACGATTTTATTCTTTCAAAGGACATTGCTCCCTGTCTAAAAATGTATGTGATGGCGATTTTTCATCCTTTTAGTCCATCTGCATAGTTAAACCTGATGTAAATAAACTGGAACATAAATTAAAAATGGGAAGTGCTGAATTTTTTTAAAATATATACTTACTTTTGCAGACATCTACAGAAGAATCATTTTCGATAACTGTCACCATCATTTCGGCTTCCTTTATGGACAGGTGATTTTCCCTCACATACATCTCTTCTTCCTCTTTGTAATCAATTTTTATAGCCATCACTTCTTCCTCCTAAAATCACAAAATGATTGTGAGCACTATCATCCTGAGATTACATAGAACATCATCTATGCAGTTTGGAGCCACGTTTGAGTTGGATATCCTTAGACCCACCTACCTGATGATGGTGAGGGATGGTGTGATCTTCCTGTGTGGAATTCCGAGAATACAGAGGACGGGGACATCTCTCTGGTGGGTTCCCATTACTGGATCCATCTGTAGGAAACACACACACTGACTGAATCCATTGTTTCTATGTGTTTGTCAGATGATGGGTGATCTAGGTGGACCCTCCGTACTGCTCTCTCCTTTCCAATAAAGTCTCCTCTTACCCGGTGATGTGAGGGGCGGCTGATTGTCCATCATGATGTCTTTGTAGAGATTTTTATGTCCCTCTATATACTCCCACTCCTTCATCACAATATCCTCCTCCTCTTCTTTTATCTCTTCTTTGATAATAACATTAAATTTGCTCCAGTTTTCACTCTGCATTTAATTATAAAATACATTCATAAAATCCATGCTCTTCCATGGAGACATCATGACACCTTATAGGAGCCGGACACACACAACGATACATTCACCATCCAGACACATCCCTTGTCTGTCACTGGAAAATATCCCAGAATTCCCAGCACAGCTCACCTCTTCCATCAGGAGGTCAAGGATCTTCTGGGTGACTTGTAAAATTTTCTGCTCATTGTTTCTTTCGTGAACCAGCAAGGAATGTAGAGGAACCATAATGGGGTTCTGTCCATCTCCCGATGTCTTCTTCACAACTATGTTATCCTGAAGGGAGAGACTAGCAATCAGCACATACATTTCCCAACCAAAGAAGTTACAATTTGGTGCAATTATAGTCCATCTTTTTTATGATCTGATCATTGGTAGCTCTCAGACTGTATCAGACACTATGCTACTAAGACAGGATCAGTCATGGTGCAGGACATCCAACTGCAGCTTCCTGCATTTACAGTCCCTCTTGGTACTGATTTTGCAAGGATCAAGTTTGGATTCCTCTTTACAATGTGGTGGTGTGAGGTCATATGAAAAAGGACTTTTCAAGCATTGAAGATGTCCTGAACTCAGACTAAGCTCAGAGGAACATTGTGCATTAAGAAGAGGCTGAGTCTGAGGCTTAGGAGGATATCAAGGCAGAGTGAAAGCAGAGCTGCAGTGTACAAGGAATGTCCAGTTATGGTTTGGCAAGCTCTCCATTTTGTGGTAGACCCCACCCATCAGAAAAGCAGTACTGATGGTCTTTAAGACTGCCATCTTACCTGTACATGAAGAGAAACATAAGACTGTCACCCCTTATAAAATGTCTATGGGGGGGCTTTAGAACGGTGGTGGTCAAGTAGCAAATTAAAGAGGTCCCCCACTGCACCCTGGTTCCCTCTAGTGTCCAACAAGTGGTGGACCCAGGCTGGCCACACAGAGAGGCGACGGGTCATGTTTTGGTTACCAGGGCTATGTTTGTACCCTGTTCAGTCACTATTGTGCCGTTGGTGATCTTTCATCTGAACCATGTCAGCTGTGCTTCCTTCCTCCTGTAGCCCAAACAGGAACACTGATTTGACCTGAATGGTCCTGATTATGGCTACAGTTTGGACAAAATCCATATCGAGAAAGTCAGATTGTGCATATCAGAGTTAAGATATCTGATCTTTAGGAACACAAAGTCTACAAATCTGACAGATTCAAAAACTATCAGGCACCTCTGCTCTTTTCAATCACTGACCTGCCCTAAGCAGTAGAAATAGAGATAATGGAGATACAGTATGTCTGTGCTCAGGTCCTAAATGGCTTTCAAGTACACATCACATGGGATACTAAAGAGGTTCAAGCTGGCCAACTGCAGCAAAGTGATCCCTCTCTGGCCAACTGCTTCAATGTGATCCGTCTCTGGCCAACTGCTTCAATGTGATCCGTCTCTGGCCAACTGCTTCAATGTGATCCCTCTCTGGCCAACTGCAGAAATGTGATCCCTCTCTGGCCAACTGCAGAAAAGTGATCCCTCTCTGGCCAACTGCAGAAAAGTGATCCCTCTCCGGCCGACTGCAGAAAAGTGATCTCTCTCTGGCCGACTGCAGAAAAGTGATCCGCCTCTGGCCAACTGCAGAAAAGTGATCTCTCTCTGGCCAACTGCAGAAAAGTGATCCGCCTCTGGCCAACTGCAGAAAAGTGATCCGCCTCTGGCCAACTGCAGAAAAGTGATCCGCCTCTGGCCAACTGCAGAAAAGTGATCCGCCTCTGGCCAACTGCAGAAAAGTGATCCGTCTCTGGCCAACTGCAGAAAAGTGATCCCTCTCTGGCCAACTGCGTCAATCTGATCCCTCTCTGGCCAGCTGCATCAATCTGATCCCTCTCTGGCCAGCTGCATCAATCTGATTCCTCATTGGCCAGTACCTACTCTTTCTTGTAAATTGACAAATTCTTACTTGCTAAATAGCATACCTTTAGGTGCAGAAAAGTGATCTCTCTCTGGCCAACTGCAGAAAAGTGATCCGCCTCTGGCCAACTGCAGAAAAGTGATCCCTCTCTGGCCAACTGCTTCAATGTGATCCCTCTCTGGCCAACTGCAGAAAAGCGATCCCACTCTGGCCAACTGCAGAAAAGCGATCCCTCTCTGGCCAACTGCAGAAAAGTGATCCCTCTCAGGTCAACTGCAGAAAAGCGATCCCACTCTGTCCAATTGCAGAAAAGCAATCCCTCTCTGGCCAACTGCAGAAAAGTGATCCCACTCTGTCCAACTGCAGAAAAGTGATCCCTCTCTGGCCAACTGCAGAAAAGTGATCCCACTCTGGTCAACGGCAGAAAAGTGATCCATTTCTGGCCAACTGCAGAAAAGTGATCCCTCTCTGGCCAACTGCGTCAATCTGATCACTCTCTGGCCAGCTGCATCAATCTGATCCCTCATTGGCCAACCGCAGAAAAGTGATCCCTCTCTGGCCAACCGCGTCAATCTGATTCCTATCTGGCCAACCGCGTCAATCTGATCCCTCTCTGGCCAGCTGCATCAATCTGATCCCTCATTGGCCAGTACCTACTCTTTCTTGTAAATTGCCAAATTCTTACTTGCTAAATAGCATACCTTTAGGTGTGTGGAGGTGAGCTACAGACCCAAACCCAGCGATGCATGTACACAATGGGAGAAAACACAAAGTTTTAGAGAGTGGACATCACCAACGGGTAACGATAGCGATCTATGCACGGAACCAAGCGTTTCTCCAAAAACAACACAATAAATATACAAAATACAAAGGGGTAACGGCACAGACCGCATCATTCATCCTATTCAGAAATATTTTCACCACCCATTTTTTCTAATTAAAGTGGTCTTTTGTTCAAGTTGTACCTACCTATATAATAAAGGGTCACCTACAGTGAATGTCTCCTGAACTTGCACTGTTTAGGAGATATTCACACAGCCGGTGATGGCTCATGTGCTCTGAAGGAATGGCATAGCTGTGTCGGACCTTCAGAGCCCATGCCGCGGGATTGACGTTATCGCGCCTCTGAGCCTGTGAACCAGTAAGGAAGACTGGGTGAAGGTGGCAGTGCTGGGGAGGGTGCTGGAGAGCTCTGTGTACAGACAAATCTGTCATAATGTACTGGGCAGCACAGTGGCTAAGTGCCAGTACTAGTGTCGGTGGTTCGAATCCCAGCCATGGCACCACCTGCCTGGAGTTTGCATGTTCTCCCTGTGCATGCATGGGTTTCCTCCGGGTACTACGGTTTCCTCCCACACTCCAAAGACATGCTGGTAGGTGAATTGGCTCCTGTCTAAATTGGCCCTAGTATGTGTATGTATGAATGTGAGTTAGGGACCTTAGATTGTATGCCCCTCGAGGGCGGGGACTGATGTGAATGTACAATATATATGTAAATTGACGGCGCTATATAAGTACCTAAAATAAATAAATGACCTAAACCTATTTTTTTTTTGGGTGGTTTATTACCGCTTTAAATCTAATTGGAGCAACGTGCGACTCTAGCAAGCGCTGTGAAATTTTTGGGTGAAAACATTTATAAACAGGCCCCTAAGTAAAAAAAAATAATCATATTTTATCTGCCTTTTTGCCAATCTCCTACCAATGTGCGTATTTAAGTAGAAAAACCTCAAACTTTATTCTAAAAAAAAAAAATTTTTTAAATAAATGAAAAAAAAACCTATGCAAATTTTAATTAATTTTGTCAGCAAATAATTGTTTTAAATGCCCAGATTTCAGAAAATAGGTAAGGAAACGCAATGATTTAACAGCTTGTCGGAAAAAAAAAAAATTGTTTGGAAACAAAAAAAAAATTTGCATTTCTCCAGCTGTCAGTAACAGAAATTCTGTAAAACTTTGTCTCATAATTCATTATCGGGTTAATAATAAATATAGATTTCATCCAGTTCCGAGCACAAAATAAAATGTTGACCATAAATTGTCATTTAAATTTTACGGGAAAAAAAAACCATGAAAAAAAAAAAAATCACTTCCCGGTGATTTGTTGCTGGAATAAAACTGGAGCAAAGTTATTTTTTGGTCAATCAATAAAATGAAACTTGTGGCGCTCCCAGAATCCTCCTCACCTCCCCGGTCAGCAGGTAGATGATCTCCAGGGTGAGCCGTAATATCCTCTCCGTCAGGTTGGTGCAGTTTGCCTCCATTGCTCTCAACTCTCTTCCATTCACTTCCAGCAACAATAGTGCCCATCCCCCAATGCTGAGCATCATGGGTAAAAGGCAGGCTCTTCCGTGATTGGTTCTCCTTGGCCATTTTGTTGTAGCCCAGTAGACCTGGAAGAACATATGTTCATCATTGATCAATGCTCAACCCTGAGGACATCTATTGATGTCCACCAAAAATCACCACCAGCTGAGAGTAGAATGATTTTCTGAGCGGATGTTAAACTGGTGGCTCTCCAGCTGTTGTCAAACTACAAGTCCCATGAGGCATTGCAAGATTGACAGTTACAAGCATGACTCCCAAAGGCAGAGGCATGATGGGACTTGTAGTTTCGCAACAGCTGGAGGGCCACCAGTTTGACACCCGAGTTGCATACCGACATGTCTTCATATATGAGCTACAATAATATAGCTGCTTATCCTCACTGATTACGTACAGAAATGAGAAGGGGTATCTAATGTTGGGGTTCAATGACATGACCTCCAGCTTCCGAAGAGTTTTGCATGTGTGCCACAAAGCAAATTACCGTATAAGACGCACCTAGATTTTAGAGGAGGAAAACAAGAAAAAAATATTCTGAACCAATGGACTGCAGACACAGTACAGGAGATGACCAGAGACTGCGGACACGGTACAGGAGATGACCGGAGACTGCGGACACTGTACAGGAGATGACCAGGGACTGCGGACACGGTACAGGAGATGACCGGAGACTGCGGACACGGTACAGGAGATGACCGGAGACTGCGGACACGGTACAGGAGATGACCGGAGACTGCGGACACGGTACAGGAGATGACCGGAGACTGCGGACACGGTACAGGAGATGACCGGAGACTGCGGACACGGTACAGGAGATGACCGGAGACTGCGGACACGGTACAGGAGATGACCAGAGACTGCAGACACGGTACAGGAGATGACCAGAGACTGCAGACAGTACAGGAGATGACCAGAGACTGCAGACAGTACAGGAGATGACCAGAGACTGCGGACACGGTACAGGAGATGACCAGAGACTGCGGACACGGTACAGGAGATGACCAGAGACTGCGGACACGGTACAGGAGATGACCAGAGACTGCAGACACAGTACAGATGACCAGAGACTGCGGACATATATAGGAGATGACCAGAGACTGCGGACATAGTACAGGAGATGACCACAGACTGCGGACATAGTACAGGGGATGACCAGAGACTGCGGACACAGTACAGGGGATGACCAGAGACTGCAGACACAGTACAGGGGATGACCAGAGACTGCAGACACAGTACAGGGGATGACCAGAGACTGCAGACACAGTACAGGGGATGACCAGAGACTGCAGACACAGTACAGGGGATGACCAGAGACTGCAGACACAGTACAGGGGATGACAAGAGACTGCAGACACAGTACAATTGACCAGAGACTGCGGACATATAGGAGATGACCAGAGAGTGCGGACACGGTACAGGAGATGACCAGAGACTGCGGACATATAGGAGATGACCAGAGAGTGCGGACACGGTACAGGAGATGACCAGAGACTGCGGACACGGTACAGGAGATGACCAGAGACTGCGGACACAGTACAGGAGATGACCAGAGACTTCAGACACAGTACAGGGGATGACCAGAGACTGCAGACACAGTACAGATGATCAGAGACTGCGGACATAGTATAGGAGATGACCAGAGACTGCAGACATAGTACAGGAGATGACCACAGACTGCGGACACAGTACAGGGGATGACCAGAGATTGTGTACATAGTTAAGTTCCTCCTAAATCCAAGGACTTGTTTGCTTCACCTTCTTCTGAGGAATGTTCTCCATTAGATGGAGCGCGCCATTACAGTATATGGTTGTCATGAGCACTTCTCTTACCCTGGCCAATCACTGAGGGGTGTATGCCAGCGATGTGAGCTGAGGAGGGGGATAAATATTTGAAGCCACGTTCCGGAACACGACTGGACACACCACTAAGAAGTTGGTGACTACCATTATACCGGCCACTGCCTCCACCAGAAGCATCATCTGGGATACGGTCTGGCCTACGAAGGTCATGGTGGAATCACATAAGTACAACTGATAGTTGTCAGGAGCGGTTCTGGCAGAACTGCATTCTCCCTGTTTGGACATTTAGATGTCCACTTGCAGGCTGATTGGTGGAGACACAGTGTCAGGGTCCTGTCCACGGCAGAAGTTCTGGAAGATCTGGCATTTCTGCCAGTACTCTGCATGGCCGCAGAAGCACGCATCAGCCTCAGTTTGGTGCCAGACGGCCTTTATAAGGAGGCTCATCACTTCCTCAAGTTGCTGGATGATCTCTAGCTCCCCGTGCCTTGTTCCTATTTTCTGTGATTGTGACTTCCTGATACCGACTCGGCTTGCTCCTGGACCTGTCTGCTCTGATTTACCCCTGATCTGACCTCGGCTTATCTTACGGATACTCTCTCTCTCTCTCACTCCTCTGTGTATGACCTCGGCTATGCCATCAGACTACGTCTGCTCTGATTCCCACCTGGTACCTGACCTTGGCTTGAACCGACTACCTAGTAAACATCTAAATCCCGGAAGGGCTTGCATACCATGCACAGGCGCCTCTGAGACCTGTCTGAGATATGCTCTGGCCTACCAAGGCCATGGTTGAATCCTATGAGTACAACTGATAGTTGTTAGGAGCGTGAATTCTCCTGTTCCAAGGCAGCTGCTGGTCTCATTCCAGGAGCCCCATTTTCTGGCCGAACTGCATTCTTCCTGTCTAAATGTCCACTTGAAGGGTGATTGGTGTAGCCACAGCCTCTGGGTGGAGTCCAAACCTGTTTGAGATACGCTCTGGCCTACGAAGGCCATGGTTGAATCCTACAAGTACAACTGATAGTTGTTAGGAGCGTGTAATGATCCTGTTCCAAGACAGCTGCTGGCCTCATTCCAGGAGCCCCAGTTTTGGCTGAGCTACATTCTCCCTGTCTTAATGTTCACTTGCAGGCTGATTGGTGTAGACACAGCCTCTGGGTGGAGTCCAAACCTGTTTGGGATAGTCTCTGTCCTACCAAGGCCATGGTTGAATCCTACAAGTACAACTGATAGTTGTTAGGAGCGTGAAGTCTCCTGTTCCAAGGCAGCTGCTGGTCTCATTCCAGGAGCCCCATTTTCTGGCCGAACTGCATTCTTCCTGTCTAAATGTCCACTTGAAGGGTGATTGGTGTAGACACAGCCTCTGGGTGGAGACGAAACCTGTTTTAAGCCTGCCAAGCCCGTAGTATCATACTTGTGATAGTGTCTGCAACACGTACTTCAAGCTCCCTGTTTATTTGCCTTGTTCTCGTGCCTTGACCTTTGCTTTCGCCTGATTCCCGCCCTGCCAGGTAGTTTGGATTTCTTTGTTATTGACATCGGATTGGATTTTGGACTATCCTCTGAACTCTGCCTTCCTTTAGACCACAGATTCGACGCTGACTACTCTCTGAACGTCGAGTGCCTTTAGACCACACTACCTGTCTGCCAACCGCAAATACCTGTTTGTTGTGCTTAGTTCATGCCTGCTCTGGCACAATAGCATTGTGTATACGACCTGGGGGCAACCGAGTACCAGTAGACCTGCTGTCCTTCTGGGAAAGGGGGCTGCTATAGGTGAAAAACACAGGGCCAGCTGTAGCTGTAGGGACCTAATGTTTTTAGTGTCTTAATCCTTGCTCTGGGTCCTTCCAAGGCTGTCCCAGCGAAGACCCTAGGGGGTCTTTCACCTGGGACTGAAGAGGTACCTAATGTTCTTAGTGTCTCTAGTGTCTTAATCCTTGCCCTTGCCCTGGCCCCTTCCAAGGCCGTCCCAGAGAAGACCCTTGGGGGTCCTTCACCTGGGGCTGAAGAGACCCAAGAGCCTGAAGAGGGACCTATTGTTCTTAGTTTCTCTAGTGTCCTAATCCTTGCCCTGGCCCCTTCCAAGGTTGTCCCAGCGAAGACCTAGGGGGACTCAGAGTTTTAGCCACACGTATTCAGTCAAGAGAGTAAGTAAAACTGCCCTAGTACAGGTTTTCTCAATTGTGGATCCCACTTGTAGTCTGATGGTGCCTCATGAAGGTTACATACCCAGGGGCGGACTGACCATTTGGGAATTTGGGCACTGCCCGAGGGCCCGGGGTCAGTAGGGGGCCCCATGAGATGCCCCTGGTACCTTTCATATCCTTTTTTGGGTGTTGTTTGAGTGTGGGCAAGGACACAGGGGCCACATGATCCCCTATTACCCGGGGGCCCCGTGAGTTGTCAGTCCGCCCCTGTACATACCCCTCATTCCTCTATACAGACCGCATGTGAGTGTAAAGCCCCAATACCGGCCGCACCCTCCTCTTCAATTTTGAAGAAGCTGATAAAGAGCCAAGACCATTGTGTGGTTCCCTCTCTCTGTCACAGCCTCTATTTATCATCCGCTACTATTTCCTCATGTTGAGTACCCATACCCTCTGACAACCACAGGCCAACAGGCCAGATACTTGAGCTCCCAAGTCCATCCTGAGTTCTGCCAGAATGCTCAGCAGATTATTTATTTACCATCTCTTGCAACCCTTTCCTTGCCTTTATCTGGCCCTTGGGGCACTAGCCCTACCACTGACATTAACAATGGGGCGTAATTCTTCCCACTGACACCAATGACGGGGCAGTATTCCTCCTGCTGACACCAATAATGGGAAACTATTGCTCCCATTGCCACCAATGATGGAGCATAATTCCTCCCACTGACACCAGTAATGGGGCACTATTCCTCCCACTGACACCACTGATGGGGCACTCCTCCTGCTGACACCAACAATGGGGAACTATTCTTCCCACTGGCACCAACGACAGGGCACTATTCCTTCACTGACACCAATGATGGGGCACTATTCCTCCCACTGACACCAACAATGGGTCACTATTCATGACACCAAGGATGGGCCACTATTCCTCCCACTGACACCACCGACGGGCCACTGTTCCTCCTAATGATGGGGGACTATTCCTTCTTCTGACACCAACAATGGGGCACTATTCCTCCTACTGACACCAAGGATGGGCCACTGTTCCTCCAACAACACCAATGATGGGGGACTATTCCTCCTGCTGACATCAACAATGGGGTACTATTCCTCCCACTGACACCAATGATGGGCCACTATTCCTCCCACTGACACCAACAATGGGGCACTATTCCTTCACTGACACCAATGATGGGGCACTATACCTCCCACTGACACCAAAGATGGGGCTCCATTCCTCCCACTGACACCAACAATGGGGCACTATTCCTGACTCCAACGACGGGCCACTATTCCTCCCACTGACACCAACAACGGGCCACGTTCCTTCTAATGACACTAATGATGGGGGACTATTCCTCCTGTTGACACCAACAATGGGGTACCATTCCTTCACTGACACCAATGATGGGGCACTGTTCCTCCCAACAACACCAGTGATGGGGAACTATTCCTCCTACTGATGTTCTACTATTCCTCTCATGGACACCAATGATGAAGCACTCTTCCTCTCACTAACACCAACGTTGAAGCATTCAATGACACCATTGATGGGGCACTATTCTCCCCACTGACACCAACAGGGGACATTGTTAACGACACCAGGAAACATTCGACTCCTACTGGTCCCAGTTCGGCCCCTCTGAAGGACAATAAACTGGCCTTTTGTTAGAAAGTTCGAAGACCCCTGACCTTGAAAGCACATAACCTTCTCCAAAGCCCAAGCTCCTAATGACACTAATGATGGGGGGACTATTCCTCCTGCTGACACCAACAATGGGGCGTAATTCTTCCCACTGACACCAATGACGGGGCAGTATTCCTCCTGCTGACACCAATAATGGGAAACTATTGCTCCCATTGCCACCAATGATGGAGCATAATTCCTCCCACTGACACCAGTAATGGGGCACTATTCCTCCCACTGACACCACTGATGGGGCACTCCTCCTGCTGACACCAACAATGGGGAACTATTCTTCCCACTGGCACCAACGACAGGGCACTATTCCTTCACTGACACCAATGATGGGGCACTATTCCTCCCACTGACACCAACAATGGGTCACTATTCATGACACCAAGGATGGGCCACTATTCCTCCCACTGACACCACCGACGGGCCACTGTTCCTCCTAATGATGGGGGACTATTCCTTCTTCTGACACCAACAATGGGGCACTATTCCTCCTACTGACACCAAGGATGGGCCACTGTTCCTCCAACAACACCAATGATGGGGGACTATTCCTCCTGCTGACATCAACAATGGGGTACTATTCCTCCCACTGACACCAATGATGGGCCACTATTCCTCCCACTGACACCAACAATGAGGCACTATTCCTTCACTGACACCAATGATGGGGCACTATACCTCCCACTGACACCAAAGATGGGGCTCCATTCCTCCCACTGACACCAATAATGGGGCACTATTCCTGACTCCAACGACGGGCCACTATTCCTCCCACTGACACCAACAACGGGCCACGTTCCTTCTAATGACACTAATGATGGGGGACTATTCCTCCTGTTGACACCAACAATGGGGTACCATTCCTTCACTGACACCAATGATGGGGCACTGTTCCTCCCAACAACACCAGTGATGGGGAACTATTCCTCCTACTGATGTTCTACTATTCCTCTCATGGACACCAATGATGAAGCACTCTTCCTCTCACTAACACCAACGTTGAAGCATTCAATGACACCATTGATGGGGCACTATTCTCCCCACTGACACCAACAGGGGACATTGTTAACGACACCAGGAAACATTCGACTCCTACTGGTCCCAGTTCGGCCCCTCTGAAGGACAATAAACTGGCCTTTTGTTAGAAAGTTCGAAGACCCCTGACCTTGAAAGCACATAACCTTCTCCAAAGCCCAAGCTCCTAATGACACTAATGATGGGGGGACTATTCCTCCTGCTGACACCAACAGTGGGGCACTATTCCTCCCACTGACACCAACAATGGGCCACTGTTTCTCCCAACAACATCAGTGATGGAGAACTATTCCACCTACTGACACCAACAATGGGGCACTATTCCTCCCACTGACACCAAAGATGAGCCACTGTTCCTCCCAACAACACCAATAATGGGGGACTATTTCTTCTACTGACACCAACAATGGGGCACTATTCCTCCCCACGGACACCAATGATGGGGGACTATTCCTCCTGCTGACACCAACAATGGGGCACTATTCCTCCCACTGACACCAACGATGGGTCACTGTTCCTCCCAACGACAACTTTGCGGGACTATTCCTCATACTGACACCACCAATGGGGCACTCTTCCTCCCACGGACACTAATGGTGAGCCACTGTTCCTCCCAACAACACCAATGATGGGGGGCTATTCCTCCTGCTGACACCAACAATGGGGCACTATTCCTCCCACTGACACCAACGATGAGCCACTGTTCCTTCCAACAACACCAATGATGGGGGACTATTTCTTCCATGGACACCAACGATGGGTGACTGTTCCTCCCAACAACACCAATGATGGGGGACTATTCCTCCTGCTAACACCAACAAATGAAGAACGAGTAATTGTGACCAGTGGTAACAGTCCATGAAACAAAGAGCCTACACTACGGTTTACCGAGGAAAACTTTATTTTATTGCAATGAATATCTTTATGTAACGTAAGGTGGCAGGACAGCCTTGGAACCCACAACTTCGGCAATTAAAGTGGAAATCCAGCCAAAGCATTGTCTTTTGACAGAATGGAGAAGGTGAGAGCCTCTGCCGGGCGAGTGTTATCTGTATCCCTATTGAGGAGATTTCCCTAACATCTTGTCCCAGTGACAACCATCACTGGGACATAAAGGAAGGAGGGGGGGGAATCCCCACAACCAACAAAGGCAAAAACTTTTACGTTTTTAAAAAGGTGCACCATAAATTATACATTGAAAACAAACAAAAAAAAAACAAAAAAAACTCCATATGGATTGGCTGATCCTCTCAGACGACCCCATCTTTATGTTGTTCTACGGACATAAGGATCCCGCCTATGAAACGCCTTTATACGTTTTTCAGTATCCTCAGGTGGTGTGCGTTCTCTGGTTGACAAATAGTGTGGTGTGCGTTTTCTGGTGGACAATAAGCGTCACTTTCTCCTCAAAACATCTGCCGCAATCTGAACAGGAAAATGGCTTCTCAACAGTTTGGTTTCCTGGAGAGGCATTGGCCACACTTAGAACGGGAAAAGGGCTTCTCATCGACATGGTGTGTGTCCTCTGGTGGATAATTAGTGTCACCTTCTGCGCAAAACATTTGCCGCAGTCTGAACAGGAAAAGGGCTTCTCGCCGGTGTGAATTCTCATGTGTTTATCACGGTTCCCTTTACTGGGAAAGCATTTGCCGCACTCGGAACAGGAGAACGGCTTCTCGCCGGTGTGGACTATCTGGTGGGTATTGAGTTGTGATTTCTGGGCAAAAGACTTTCCGCACACTGGACAAGTGAAGGGCTTTTCCCCGGTGTGAGTTCTCTGGTGGCGGACAAGTTCCCGTCTATTTTTAAAGGACTTCTTGCAATCAGAACATGAAAAAGGAGGCTCCCTGCTGTGACTTTTCTGGTGCACAAGAAGATCATACCTTCTTATGAATGATTTTTCGCAGTTGGGGCAAGAGAAGACCTCCTTACCAGTGTGACCCCTCTGATGGACGTGGAGTTCAGATCTCTTTTCAAATGACTTCCCACACTCAGAACATGACAATGAAGCCTTATTTTCATGAAGTTCTGCATGTCGATCAAGACAAAATTTAACTTTGAAGCATTTGCCGCAATCCTGACAAGGAAATGGGCGCTCATTGGTATGCGTTCGCTGGTGCATAATGAGAGAGCGTTTCTGGGTAAATCCTTTTCCACACTCCAAACACAAAAATGGACCCTTCCCTGTCTGCGTCCTTTCAGTAACAAGACTTATTCCTGGAGAATATTGTGCATTGCTGTTATCATCCTCATTAGAATCAGGAGATAAAATAAGATGTTCCTCTGAGGTATTCCAACCATCATGGCTGCCTGTTAAAAATAATGTTATAGGCAATTATTAAAAAAAATGCCCATTGTACATGTTTTGCAATCAGGAGTCATATACAGTCAGGTCCATAAATATTGGGACATCAACACAATTCTAACATTTTTGGCCCTATACACCACCACAATGGATTTGAAATGAAACAAACAAGATGTGCTTTAACTGCAGACTGTCAGCTTTAATTTGAGGGTATTTACATCCAAATCAGGTGAACGGTGTAGGAATTACAACAGTTTGCATATGTGCCTCCCACTTGTTAGGGACCAAAAGTAATGGGAGAATTGGCTTCTCAGCTGTTCCATGGCCAGGTGTGGGTTATTCCCTCATTATCCCAATTACAATGAGCAGATAAAAGGTCCAGAGTTCATTTCAAGTCTGCTATTTGCATTTGGAATCTGTTGCTGTCAACTCTCAAGATGAGATCCAAAGAGCTGTCACTATCAGTGAAGCAAGCCATCATAAGGCTGAAAAAACAAAACAATCCCATCGGAGAGATAGCAAAAACATTAGGCGTGGCCAAAACAACTGTTTGGAACATTCTTAAAAAGAAGGAACGCACTGGTGAGCTCAGCAACACCAAAAGACCCGGAAGACCACAGAAAACAACTGTGGTGGATGACCGAAGAATTCTTTCCCTGGTGAAGAAAACACCCTTCACAACCGTTGGCCACATCAAGAACACTCTCCAGGAGCTAGGTGTATGTGTGTCAAAGTCAACAATCAAAAGACTTCACCAGAGTGAATACAGAGAGTTCACCACAAGATGTAAACCATTGGTGAGCCTCAAAAACAGGAAGGCCAGATTAGAGTTTGCCAAACGACATCTAAAAAAGCCTTCACAGTTCTGGAACAACATCCTATGGACAGATGAGACCGAGATCAACTTGTACCAGAGTGATGGGAAGAGAAGAGTATGGAGAAGGAAAGGAACTGCTCATGATCCTAAGCATACCACCTCATCAGTGAAGCATGGTGGTGGTAGTGTCATGGCGTGGGCATGTATGGCTGCCAATGGAACTGGTTCTCTTGTATTTATTGATGATGTGACTGCTGACAAAAGCAGCAGGATGAATTATGAAGTGTTTCGGGCAATATTATCTGCTCATATTCAGCCAAATGCTTTAGAACTCATTGGACGCTGCTTCACAGTGCAGATGGACAATGACCCAAAGCATACTGCAAAAGCAACCAGAGTTTTTTAAGGGAAAGAAGTGGAATGTTATGCAATGGCCAAGTCAATCACCTGACCTGAATCCGATTGAGCATGTATTTCACTTGCTGAAGACAAAACTCAAGGGAAAATGCCCCAAGAACAAGCAGGAACTGAAGACAGTTGCAGTAGAGGCCTGGCAGAGCATCACCAGGGATGAAACCCAGCGTCTGGTGATGTCTATGCGTTCCAGACTTCAGGCTGTAATTGACTGCAAAGGATTTGCAACAAGTATTAAAAAGTGAAAGTTTGATTTATGATTATTATTCTGCCCCACTACTTTTGGTCCCTTAACAAGTGGGAGGCACATATGCAAACTGTTGTAATTCCTACACCGTTCACCTGATTTGGATGTAAATACCTTCAAATTAAAGCTGACAGTCTGCAGTTAAAGCACATCTTGTTCGTTTCATTTCAAATCCATTGTGGTGGTGTATAGAGTACAATATCTCCTCCTCATTTGTTGGGAACATGACAGGTATATTGAGGAATGGAGATGGACCTTTCATATTGTGTATAGTATCTCCACCTCTTTTGTTGTGAACAATGCATTATACTGAGGAATGGAGATGAGCCTTTCATATGGTGTGCAACTTCTCCAGCTTAATGATGTGGTGTAATGCATGTACCATAGAGTACCCCGCGGCCTCCTGAGACCCGTGATGTTGGTATCATAAGAGGCTGCAGATACAGTACACATCATTCTGGCCTAAACTAGAAATAAGGAAGTTCAGGCAAGGGTCCCAATCCAATTGCCAACGTTGGTAGAAAAGGGGGGATTGAGGTGGGCAGACAATATATAAATTTGCTAGGAAAGCTAAATTTCCACTTCAAGGTATATGTGATTGTATCCATAAGGCCTGAGAAAGTAGTCACTGTTGTCACTGTCAGGGGAATCCCAGATGTGTTTTTGCTCTTCTTAGGTATTTTGTACCCTCAACCTTCTCCTCTCCCCTACTCCGTACACATTGAGCCAATAGATTTTGCAAAAGAATTGGAGGTCTTGAAGTGGTTCTGATGGCTGCTACTGGTGGATCGGTGAAGTGTTTCAGTACAGATACAAGTCAGGTCAACCAACAGATCTTTCAGGGGTCATTGCTACATGTGAATTGTGGTACTTTATGTATATAATACTTACCTGTGCTGATATCTAGACAAGATTCCTCCTTTGTAATTGTCAGCTTCATTTCAGCTTCCTTCATAGACAGCTGGTCACCCCTCACATACATCTCTTCTTCCTCTTTAATCTCAATTTTCATGTCAATCACTTCTTCCCCCTAAAATCACAAAATGAGAGACTCAAATGTGGTTTAGAGTTATTATTAGTTTGGCGCACTCTTCTCATTCTACCTGATGATGGTGGAGGATGGTGTGACCTTCCTGTGTGGAATCCCGGGAATACAGAGGACGGGGACATCTCTCTGGTGGGTTCCCATTACTGGATCCATCTACCTGATGATGGTGAGGGATGGTGTGTTCTTCCTGTGTGGAATCCCGGGAATACAGAGGACGGGGACATCTCTCTGGTGGGTTCCCATTACTGGATCCATCTACCTGATGATGGTGAGGGATGGTGTGACCTTCCTGTGTGGAATCCTGGGAATAAAGAGGACGGGGACATCTCTCTGGTGGGTTCTCATTACTGGATCCATCTGTAGGAAACACACACACTGACTGAATCCATTGTTTCTATGTGTTTATCAGATGATGGGGGATCTAGGTGGAGCCTCCGTTCTGCTCTCTCCTTTACAATAAAGTCTCCTCTTACCCGGTGATGTGAGGGGCGGCTGATTGTCCATCATGACGTCCTTGTAGAGATCCTTGTGTCCTTCTAAATATGTCCACTCTATCACACTATCCTCCTTCTCTTCTTTTTTTATAGTATTAACATTACTCCACTTTTCAATCTGAATGTAAAACAAAATGGTAAAAATATAACTAATGTACAGATTATAATGTAGCTATCAATGATTATTGGTCTTGTACCTGATGATGGTGAGGGACAGTGTGATCTTCCTGTGTGGAATCCATAGGACGGGGACATCTCTCTGTTGGTTTCACATTACTGGATCCATCTGTAGGAAACACACACACTGACTGAATCCATTGTTTCTGTGTTTATCAGATGATGGGGGATCTAGGTGGACCCTCCATACTGCTCTCTCCTTTATAATAAAGTCTCCTCTTACCCGGAGATGTGAGGGGTGGCTGATTGTCCATCATGACGTCCTTGTAGAGGTCCTTGTGTCCTTCTAAATACTCCCACTCCTCCATGGAGAAATAGACAGTGACATCCTGACACCTTATAGGAACCTGATGCACACAATGATACAGTCACCATCCAGACACATCCCTTGTCTGTTACTGGAGAATGTCCCAGAATTCCTGGCACCACTCACCTCTCCTCCTAGCAGATCAATGATCTTCTGGGTGACTTCTAGAATCTTCTTATCATTGCTTATTTCTGAGATTAGTAAGGAATG
This sequence comes from Staurois parvus, assembly GCF_062004578.1. Lineage (NCBI taxonomy): Eukaryota > Metazoa > Chordata > Amphibia > Anura > Ranidae > Staurois > Staurois parvus. The sequence goes on along the minus strand of NW_028318245.1, from coordinate 6,020,813 downwards.
TAGAGGAACCATAATGGAGTTCTGTCCATCTCCTGATGTCTTCTCCACAACTATGTTATCCTATGGAGGGAGAATAGTAATCACTATTTAAATTTCCCACGTATATGAGTCACCTACTGAAACTTATATCTAGCGGAGCTTTGGGCCACGGCATTTCCTCCTATCCGATTTTTAGATTTGTCCTCATATTTCGAACTCAGCCTTTGAATTGTATTTTTAGTTACAATGTTTCACTCTTCAACTATATTTAGCAAGGGGTGCAGGCATATAGCTAATGAAAGAATGGAAAGTGTAGGTTGGTCTGAGGGAAGGAGGTGCAGGCACTGCGGGTGGTGGGGTTGCTGGATGACATTGCTCTCTGAGCCCTTTTTTTAATAGTTTTATTAGGGGCAAGAGTGGTGTCATGTGACCTCCCAGAATCCTCCTCGCCTCTCCGGTCAGCTCTGTGTTTTATTAATAGGGATAAGAGTGATGTCATGTGACCTCCCAGAATCCTCCCCACCTCTCTGGTCTGGTCTGCGTTTTATTAATAGAGATAGGAGTGATGTCATGTGACCTCCCAGAATCCTCCTCACCTCTCTGGTCAGCAGGAAGATGATCTCCAGGGTGAGGTCTAATATCCTCTCTGCTGTATGACTCCTCTCTTTCTCCATTACCAGTCAAGTGACCTAAGCAGAGGTGGAAAAATATGAAATAAAATAAAAAAAAAAAAAAAGTTGCCACGATATAAAAGGATTTGGTGTTCACCTTTCTGTGTTAGGAAAAAATATATTTCTCTGTTATATTACAGAATGGTGGTCCATCTATTCAGATCTTTAGATGTTAGAGCTTGTGTTTATGGGTTTTTTTTTTAACTTAAGACAGGTTTTGTGTTCTCATAGATGTCTACAGAATGCAAAAGGAGGTCCAGAAAGAGGCCAATCGTAGGCCAGCAGGAGGTCAACTGTAGGTCAGATGTAGATCACCTGCAGGTCAGAAGATGGTCAGCTACATCCCATAAGAAGGTTAACTGCAGGTCAGAAGGTGGCTAACTGCAGGCCAAAAGGAGGTCAACTGCAGGTCATGAGGTGGTCATCTGCAAGCCAGAAGGAGGTTAGCTGCAGGTCAGAAGGTAATAATCTGCAGGTCAGAAGGAGGTCAGCTGCAAGACAGAAGGAGGTCAACTATAGGTCAGAAGGTGGTCAAATGCAGGTCAGAAAGAGGTCAACTGTAATTCAGAAAGTAGTAAACTACAGGCTGTAAGTAGGTCACCTGCAGGTCAGTAGAAGGTCAATTGCAGGTCAGAAGGAGATCAACTGAAGGTCAGAAGGTGGTTAACAGCAGGCCATAAGGAGGTCAACTGCAGGCCATAAGGTGGTCATCTACAAGCCAGAAAGAGTCAACTGCAGGTCATAAGGTGGTCATGTGCAAGCCAGAAGGGAGTCAACTGCAGGTCAGAAAGTGGTCATCTGGAGCCAGAAGGAGGTTAACTGCAGTTCAGAAGGTATCTGCAGGCTAGAAGGAGGTCAACTGCAGGCCTGTAGGAGATCAGCTGCAAGTCAGAAGGAGGTCAACTGTAGATCAGAAAGAGGTCAACTGAAGGTCAGAAGGTGGTTAACAGCAGGTTGTAAGGAGGTCAACTGAAGGTCAGAAGGTGGTCATCTGCAGGCCAGAAGAAAGTCAGCTGTAGGCAAGAAGGAAGTCAACTGCAAGTCAGAAAGAGATCAGCTGAAAATCAGAAGGTGGTCAAATGCGGGTCAGAAGGGATCAACTGCAAGTCAGAAGATATTAAACTACAGGCCATAAGGAGGTCAACTGCAGATCGGAGGGCTGTCAATTGCAGGTCAGGAGATCAACTGCAGGTCAGAAGGAGATCAGCTGAAAGTCAAAAGGTGGAAAACTACAGCCCATAGGGAGGCCAACTGCAAGCTATAAGGAGGAAAACTGTGGGTCAGAAGGTGGTGATGTGAAGGCCAGAAAGAGGTCAACTGCAGGTCAGAATGCAGTTAACTGCAGACCAGAAGGAGGGCAGCTGCAAGTCAGAAGGAGGTCAATTGTAGGTCACAAGGTGGTGAAATGCAAGTCAGAAGGTAGCAAAGTAAAGACCATAAGGAGGTCAAATGCAAGTCAGAAAGAGATCAGCTGAAAGTCAGAAGGTGGTAAACTACAGGTCATAAGGATTCCAACTGCAGGCTATAAGGAGATCAACTGCAGGTCAGAAGGTGGTCATCTGCTGAGTAGAAGGAAATCAACTGCAGATCAGAAGGTGGTCATCTGCTGACTAGAAGGAAATGAACTGCAGGTCAGAGGGTGGTCATCTGCCGACTAGAAGGAAATCAACTGCAGGTCAGAAGAAGGTCAACTGCAGGTCAAATGCAACTGTCAATGAATTCTAAATGATCTCAGAAGCATCTCAAGCTGACATCAAACCGATGCCATCCAAACAAGCCCTGTCGGTAACCATTAGGAAAGGATCCCTCCAGCCGGTAGTAAGTGATGTCATTTCCTGTCTGTTGTAAGATCCTCCAGAGATCCTCGTCTGTGGGTGAACAGGCACCCAACATCGAAAATTCTGAGGCCCTGTTTACATTTTTTTTTTGCATTATCCTATGTCACTCAGTAGGCACCACTTAAAAAAAAGAAGGGCTACCAATGTGCCCAAATATCCTGAAAAATCGGCCAAAATGTCCAACACACGATGGTGCCTTGCCATGCGTTGTGGCATCCTGCGTGTTGCCATTCAAAATGAATGTATGTTGTGGTAAAGCAAAGATGTGAACGGGCCCCCTAATGCAGGCTATACATGGAAGCACCAATGTTGGAACATTGACATGATCTGCAACCCATCGCGTTGCCTCGATTGGCATGGGGGGGTCTAAATTCAAAAGGGGGGCTCACAGAAATCAGGATACTTCTCAGATATATGAATGTACACATGAAGAGAGGAAACAGATTTAGAATTTAGCAGGGGGGGGGCTATATAATGTACAGCACATAAACAGTAACCCCACTTACATGATCACATGACCCCCCTTAATCCACACAGAGTCCTGATCCCCCTCTTCTCTCATAATATGAAGACATTATTACCTCCTCCTCACTGGGCACACACTCTCCAGCCAAACAACCCCTCCAGGAGGATTCTTCAGCTGAAATCCCCTTTCTTTTCTTTGGTCTACAACAAAATGGCCGCCACCCCTCCCGCATCTGAGGACACTTCCTCCTCTCCCTCCAGTGGCGGACTGTCGGCCGGTCACTATGGGAACCAGGAAGTGAATGGGCTGCCATGGAACGCACGTGGGAAGGAGTACTTCAGGGACCAGGATGTAATTGGCGAGGATTTGTGTGTATGGGAAGGTGAGTTAGGCGGGGTCTGACCTGATGTGTGAGGGGGGTGTGGTATGGAGGTAAGGAGGGCGGAGAATATAGCTGTTGGCGTTTTGCTTTCGGGGGAACCAAGACACAGGGTTACGTGTGCGCTTTTTTTGTGTTCCCCTATTGGCAAACCGAAAGTTAGACTTAATTGAAAAACAATAATAAAATAATAAAAAAATAAAATATTCTATATATATATATACACATATATATATATATATATATATATATATATATATATATATATATATATATATATATATATATATATATAATATATATTTGTTTATATATAAAATATTTTATTTTTTTAATTATTATTTTTCAATAAAGTAACTTCCGGTTTGCCAATAGGGGAACACAAAAAAAGGTGCATATATATATATATATATATATATATATATATATATATATATATATAAATAAATAATAAATATATATATATATTTACATATAATAAATATATATATATATAATATATAAATCATTTTTTTTACTTTTTTTCTGTATTAAGAATGTTGAGAAAACAAAAACACTTTGCAAAATAATATGGGGGATTTCCTTAAAGTGGTACTAAGCTCTCCTCTTTTTGGTTTTACATTTTAGAAGAGGAGGTCCAAACTCACCTATTACATTTTGTCTTTAAAAAATGTCTCTGCCCTTTTTTCCCAAATCCGCAGTTCCCCTTTAAGTTAAGGAGACACCTTGGCGCACATGTGCACACTCCCGCCTTAGACCGCAGACACGCGCAGCGCCCTGAAAGCCACGGTGTCCCAGCTTCTTGGCTGACGGTATCAGGGGCCTATCGCCTCTTCGGCTGTTCTAATAATAGGTGAACAACTTCCAGCCAGAGAGTGCTTTCTTGTGCGTCACGTGAGGATTGCTTCCAGGACTACACATCCCATCAGCCCTTGCACTTCAGCGCTTGTGCCCCCTTCTCATTTCCTGGAGAGCTGGATCTGAGGTGCGGGATGACGTCGCTGTAACCGCACTCGCTGTCCATCAATTCCCAGGGAAGAAGGAACTGAGGCAGGGCAGCTGATGACGCCCGAAACCCGGCAGCATGTAAACGTCTGGTACACACTATCGGGAAAGCAGACGAAAATTTGCAACGATCGTTCAATTTTCTGTTCTGCTTTCGAGAGCTGATACAGACTGTCTATACAAAAAGTTCCAAAGGGACACATTGGAAGAATTTTCCTCGTTTGTTATCATGACGTCCTGTTTTCGTTTCATTACTACAGAATTCATTGTAGAAAAATCGAATGAGCAAGTCCGCGCGTGATCAGAAACAGAGCATGACCAAAAACTAGACGTAGACCATAGCTACACAAGGGGAGGAACTTCCCCGTCCTTGACGCGTTTCCCTACGAGAGACTTCCCCACCCTTGATGCATTTGACCATTACTGACTTACAAGGAGAGGGACTTCCCCATCCTTGATTCGTTTCACCACTGCTGGCTTGCTCACAAGGAGAGGGACTTCCCCCTTGACGCGTTTCATCAGTACTGGCTTGCTCACAGGGGTAGGGACTTTCTTCTGCTTGACAAGTTTCACAACTATTGGCTTGCTCACAAGGAGAGGGACTTCCTCATCCTTGACGCATTTCACCACCCCTGGCTTGCTCACAAGGAGAAGGACTTTCCCATCTTTGACGCATTTCACCACTACTGGCTTGCTCACAAGGAGAGGGACTTCCCCATCCTTGATTCATTTCACCACTACTGGCTTGCTCACAAGGATAGGGACTTTCTTCTCTTTGACACGTTTCACAACTATTGGCTTGCTCACAAGGAGAGGGACTTCCCCGTCCTTGACGCATTTCACCACTACTGGCTTGCTCACGAGAGGGACTTCCTCATCCTTGATGCATTTCACCACCCCTGGCTTGCTCACAAGAAGAGGGACTTCCCCATCCTTGATTCGTTTCACCACTACTGGCTTGCTTACAGGGAGAGGGACTTCCTCATCCTTGATGCATTTCACCACCCCTGGCTTGCTCACAAGGAGAGGGACTTCCCCATCCTTGATTCGTTTCACCACTACTGGCTTGCTTACAGGGATAGGGACTTCCCCATCCTTGACGCATTTCACCACTGCTGGCTTGCTCACAAGGAGAGGGACTTCCCCCTTGACGCGTTTCACCACTACTGGCTTGCTCAAAGGGTAGGGACTTTCTTATCCTTGACGCATTTCACCACTACTGGTTTGCTCACAAGGAGAGGGACTTTCTTCTCCTTGATGCGTTTCACAACTATTGGCTTGCTTACAGAGATAGGGACTTTCTTATCCTTAACACGTTTCACCACTACTGACTTACAAGGAAAGGGACTTCCCCATCCTTGACGAATTTCACCAATACTGACTTACAAGGAGAGGGACTTTCTTCTCCTTGATGTGTTTCACAACTATTGGCTTGCTCACAAGGAGAGGGACATCCACATGATTGATGCATTTCACCACTACTGGCTTGCTCACAGGGATAGGGACTTTCTTATCCTTGACACATTTTTCCACTGCTGCCTTGCTCCAAGGAGAGGGATTTCCCCATCCTTGACACGTTTCAAAACTATTGGCTTGCTTACAGGGATAGGGACTTCCCCATCCTTGACGCATTTCACCACTGCTGGCTTGCTCACAAGGAGAGGGACTTCCCCCTTGACGCGTTTCACCAGTACTGGCTTGCTCACAGGGGTAGGGACTTTCTTATTCTTGACGCATTTCACCATTACTGGCTTACTCACAAGGATAGGGACTTCGCCATCCTTGATGCATTTCACCACCCCTGGCTTGCTCACAAGGAGAGGGACTTCCCCATCCTTGATTCGTTTCACCACCACTGGCTTGCTTACAGGGATAGGGACTTCCCCATCCTTGACGCATTTCACCACTGCTGGCTTGCTCACAAGGAGAGGGACTTCCCCCTTGATGCGTTTCATCAGTACTGGCTTGCTCACAGGGGTAGGGACTTTCTTCTCCTTGACAGGTTTCACAACTATTGGCTTGCTCACAAGGAGAGGGACTTCCTCATCCTTGACACATTTCACCACCCCTGGCTTGCTCACAAGGAGAAGGACTTCCCCATCCTTGACGCATTTTACCACTGCTGGCTTGCTCGCAAGGAGGACTTTCCCATCCTTGACGCATTTCACCACTACTGGCTTGCTCACAAGGAGAGGGACTTCCCCATCCTTGATTCATTTCACCACTACTGGCTTGCTCACAAGGATAGGGACTTTCTTCTCCTTGACACGTTTCACAACTCTTGGCTTGCTCACAAGGAGAGGGACTTCCCCATGATGCATTTCACCACTACTGGCTTGCTCACAAGGAGAGGGACTTCCTCATCCTTGATGCATTTCACCACTCCTGGCTTGCTCACAAGTAGAGGGACTTCCCCATCCTTGATTCGTTTCACCACTACTGGCTTGCTTACAGGGATAGGGAGATAGGCACAATGCATGGTGGTGAGAAGCCACAGCTTCCTTACCCACTTCTTTACAGAACAGTGACACCTTGCTTTGGAACACAGTTTGGGTATTTACGCCTTGCACCATGGGATCACCCTAAACCTGAGTGCTCCAAAGTAGGAACTATGGGCCTCAACCAAGGAACTATGAGCCTCAACCCAGGAACTATGGGCCTCAACCCAGAAACTATGGGCTCCAACGTAGGAACTATGGGCCTCAACCCGGGAACTATGGGCTCCAACATTGGAACTATGGGCCTCAACCAAGGAACTATGGGCTCCAACGTAGGAACTATGGGCCTCAACCCAGGAACTATGGGCTCCAACGTGGGAACTACGGGCCTCAACCAAGGAACTATGGGCTCCAACGTAGGAACTATGGGCCTCAACCCAGGAACTATGGGCTCCAACGTAGGAACTACGGGTCTCAACCCAGGAACTATGGGCTCCAACGTAGGAACTACGGGTCTCAACCCAGGAACTATGGGCTCCAATGTAGGAACTACGGGTCTCAACCCAGGAACTATGGGCTCCAACGTAGGAACTACGGGTCTCAACCCAGGAACTATGGGCTCCAACGTAGGAACTACGGGCCTCAACTCAGGAACTATGGGCTCCAACGTAGGAACTGCAGGCCTCAACCCAGGAACTATGGGCTCCAACGTAGGAACTATGGGCTCCAACGCAGGAACTACGGGCCTCAACCCAGGAACTATGGGCCTCAACCCAGAAACTATGGGCTCCAACGTAGGAACTATGGGCTCCAACGTAGGAGCTACGTGCCTCAACCCAGGAACTATGGGCTCCAACGTAGGAACTACGGGCCTCAACCCAGGAACTATGGGCTCCAATGTAGGAACTATGGGCCTCAACCCAGGAACTATGGGCCTCAACCCAGAAACTATGGGCTCCAACGTAGGAACTATGGGCCTCAACCCAGGAACTATGGGCTCCAACGTTGGAACTATGGGCCTCAACCAAGGAACTATGGGCTCCAACGTAGGAACTATGGGCCTCAACCCAGGAACTATGGGCCTCAACCCAGGAACTATGGGCTCCAACCCGGGAACTACGGGTCTCAACCCAGGAACTATGGGCTCCACCGTAGGAACTACGGGCCTCAACCCAGGCACTATGGGCTCCAACGTAGGAACTACGGGTCTCAACCCAGGAACTATGGGCTCCAACGTAGGAACTACGGGTCTCAACCCAGGAACTATGGGCTCCAACGTAGGAACTGCGGGCCTCAACCCAGGAACTATGGGCTCCAACGTAGGAACTCTGGGCTCCAACGTAGGAACTACGTGCCTCAACCCAGGAACTATGGGCTCCAACGTAGGAACTACGGGCCTCAACCCAGGAACTATGGGCTCCAACGTAGGAACTACGGGCCTCAACCCAGGAACTATGGGCTCCAACGTAGGAACTATGGGCCCCAACCCTTAATAGTAAACCAGCCAGTGGGAGGGATCTGGAGAGCCTGAAGGATCTTGTTAACTCCCAGTACTGTCCCTTTAGTTAGGACCTCCCCAGATTCAGGGTTTAGGTGCAGAGACATTTGCTCCTCACATTATTTTATTGCGTTGTGCAAATTTGTTTTACCTCGTTCATCGATATTGCGGTTTTTTATTGTTGCCAGAATAGTCCTTGTCATCCGGAACCAAGGGACCCATACATCAGCAACTCAAACTTTTCAACACAGAGGAACCTTGAAATAACTTTCCGGTCTCAGGGAACCCCTACTAAAAATTACTATACAGGCGTACCTCGGTTTACAAATTTATTACGAATCTATTTGTGAAAAATTCATAAACCAAAATGCAGTTTCCTATAAGAATGCATTGAAAACCAATTAATCAGTTCCAGAGGTAAGAAAAAAGTCAAAAGAAGTCTTATCTGTTCAAAACTCTTTATAAAGTGCACTTTAAAGGCATAAATACTGTACAGGGACATGATTAAAAATGAATTTGTAAATGCATTGAAAAGTAATTAATCCATTCGTATTGCGACAAAAAATTCGTAAATGCATTGAAAACCAATTAATCCGTTCCAGAGGTCAGAAAAAAGTAAAAAAAAAAGTCTTATCTGTTCAAAACTCTTTGTAAAGTGCACTTTGAAGGCATAAATACTGTACAGGGACATGATTAAAAAAAATTCATAAATGCATTGAAAACCAATTAATCCATTTGTATTGTGAAAAAAATTTGTAAATGCATTGAAAACAAATTAATCCGTTCCGGAGGTCAGAAAAAAGTAAAAAAAAAAGTCTTATCTGTTCAAAACTCTTTATACAGTGCACTTTAAAGGCATAAATACTGTACAGGGACATGATTAAAAATGAATACGTAAATGCATTGAAAACCAATTAATCCATTCATGTTGCGAAAAAAAATTAGTAAATGCATTGAAAACCACTTAATCCGTTCTGGAGGTCAGAAAAAAGTAAAAAAAAAAAGTCTTATCTGTTATAAACTCTTTATAAAGTGCACTTTAAAGGCATAAATACTATACCGGGACATGATTAAAAAAAAAATTTGTAAATGCATTGAAAACCAATTAATCCTTTCTGGAGGTCAGAAAAATGTAAAAAGTATTTTTATCTGTTCAAAATGCTTTATAAAGTGCACTTTAAAGGAATAAATACTGTACAGGGACATGATTAAAAATTAATTTGTAAATGCATTGAAAGCCAATTAATCTGTTCGTATTGTGAACAAAAATTCATAAATCCATTGAAAACCAATTAATCCGTTTTGAAGGTCAGAAAAAAGTAAAAAAAAAGTCTTATCTGTTCAAAACTCTTTATAAAGTGCACTTTAAAGGCATAAATACTGTACAGGGACATGATTAAAAATTAATTCCTAAATGCATTGAAAACCAATTAATCCGTTCATATTGCGAAAACAATTCGTAAATGCATTGAAAACCAATTAATCCATTCCGGAGGTCAGAAAAAAGTAAAAAAAAGTCTTATCTGTTCAAAACTCTTTATAAAGTGCACTTTAAAGGCATAAATACTGTACAGGAACATGATTAAAAAAAAATCATAAATGCATTGAAAACCAATTAATCCATTTGTAGTGTGAAAAAAATTCGTAAACTGAGGCATTATTTTCAATGGATTTTCATTCGTCAACCGAGGTATGCCTGTATATACAACTCATAGTACATTAGAGTGACGGTCAGGGGGAAGAATGCTCCTAATACTTGTGGTCATTGGGATGAATTTCCTCCTTACAGAGAGCTAAAATGTTCAATGGTGTCAGTGGGAACTTATCTGAGAGGAAGAACCTGCTCATTGCTCCAGGAACCCCTGAAGGAACCCTAGTTTCCATTGGAACCCTTGTTGAGAAACCCTGATCTGGTAGAACTCATGTAACCTTCTCCAAAGTTCCAACTAAGTCACCCTCACAGTGTTCCTGATTGAACAATTATTGATAATTGGAACCCCTGAAGGAACCCTAGTGTCCATTGGAACCCTTGTTGAGAAACCCTGATCTGGTAGAACTCATGTAACCTTCTCCAAAGTTCCAACTAAGTCACCCTCACAGTGTTCCTGATTGAACAATTATTGATAATCGGAACCCCTGAAGGAACCCTAGTGTCCATTGGAACCCTTGTTGAGAAACCCTGATCTGGTAGAACACATGTGACCTTCTCCAAAGTTCCAATGAAGTCACCCTCACAGTGTTCCTGATTGAACAATTATTGATAATCGGAACCCCTGAAGGAACCCTAGTGTCCATTGGAACCCTTGTTGAGAAACCCTGATCTGGTAGAACTCATGTAACCTTCTCCAAAGTTCCAACTAAGTCACCCTCACAGTGTTCCTGATTAAACAATTATTGATAACTGGAACCCCTGAAGGAACTCTAGTGTCCATTGGAACCCTTATTGAGAAACCCTGATCTGGTAGAACTCATGTAAGCTTCTCCAAAGTTCCAATGAAGTCACCCTCACAATGTTCCTGATTGAACAATTATTGATAATCGGAACCCCTGAAGGAACCCTAGTGTCCATTGGAACCCTTATTGAGAAACCCTGATCTGGTAGAACTCATGTAACCTTCTCCAAAGTCCCAATGAAGTCACGCTCACAGTGTTCCTGATTGAACAGAACTTATGAAACAAACAAGATCCAACAATACACTTTAACAATAATAAATTTATTTTATGTAACAATAGAAGGAAACATCGAACTCCCACCACGGTTCCTATCTTTGTTGGAGATTTCTCCTCTGTTCCTGTGTGGATGACGCAACAGGAAGAAGAGAAAATATTCTCACTGAGAACTCAGACACGGGCGGAGAGTTGGCCTTCAATTCTCTACAGATTCCGAGAGAGCTTCTCACATGGAGTAATGAACAAAATTCTAAAAAAAAAAATAATGAAATACAAAAAAACAGAGATCACCCCGGAACACCTAAAACTAAAATAATCTATTTGGGTCAACTGGCCTAAACTGCCTCGTCTTTATCGCATGATTGTTCTACGGCCATGACAATTCAGTCTACAAAACACCACCAGCGGTCTCAGACGGTGTGTGTTCTCTGGTGGATAATTAGCGTTCCTTTTTGAGCAAAACATTTACTGCACTCCGGACACGAGAAAGGCCTCTCACCGGTGTGAACCCGCATGTGTTTATCGCGGTTCCCTTTACTGGGGAAGGATTTGCCGCACTCGGAACAGAAAAAGGGCTTCTCGCCCGTGTGAACCAACTGGTGCGTTTTGAGCTGCGATATGAAGGGGAAAGACTTTCCGCACTCAGAACACGAGAAGGGCTTTTCTCTGGTGTGGATACTATGGTGACGGACGAGGTCTCGCTTGCTTTTGAAGGACTTCTTGCACTCAGAACACATAAAGGGTAGATCACCGGTGTGAATCCTCCTGTGCACCGCCAGTTCGTTTTTCCTCATGAATGCTTTTTCGCAGTCCGGGCAAGAAAAAATCTCCTTACCGGTGTGACCCATCTGATGTACGTGGAGTTCACATTTCTTTTTAAACGACTTGCCGCACTCTAAACAGGACAATGAATCCTGGAGGTTCGCTTGTTGGTCATGAAGTCTAGCATGTCGTTCAAGACAAAATTTTACTTTGAAGCATTTGCCACAATCTGGACAAGGAAAGGGGCGCTCGTTGGTGTGGGTTCTCTGGTGATTAATGAGAGCGTGATTCCCATTAAAACCTTTCCCGCACTCTGAACAAGAAAATGAGAACTTCCTTGTCTGCGTCTGATCTATATTTTGAGTAACAGTGCTTACTTCTGGAGAAGTTAGTACCATGCCATGATCTTCTGCATTATCTTCTGGAGGTAAAATAAGATGTTTCTCTGAGGTACTCCAGCCACCTGTTGGAAATAAATGGACCATGCAACCAAACCAACAATGGCTCACTGGGTCAAGGTGTACATACACAGATGACATTGTTATTGCATGGATGGACCTACCTCCACCTCATAGGCTGGGAACAAAGTCACACTATATGATATCCTAATTGCATTTGTTGAGACGGCAGTGTTACTTTGAGGATTGAAGATGTAAACTGATTAGAATGATGTAAAATATCTCCACCTCATTTGGTGGAAATGTTTTCATGAAATATCTTCATTTCTAAAATAAAGGGCCATATTGATTCCTCAAAAGACAATGTTTTCAACAAATGAAGTAGAGGACTGTATACCTTATGAGGGGTCCATGTACAGTTCTCAGTATATGATGTGCAGTATCTCCTCATTTGTTGGGAAGAAGATGTTAATTTTAAGATTTGAGATGGACCTTTCATAGGGTGTCCAGTATCTCCTCCTCATTTGTTGGGAACATGACGTTATATTGAGGAATGGAGATGGACCTTTCATATGGTGTCCAGTATCTCCTCCTCATTTGTTGGGAACATGACGTTATATTGAGGAATGGAGATGGACCTTCCATATGGTGTACAGTATCTCCTAATTTGTTGGGAACATGACGGTATATTGAGGAATGGAGATGGACTTTTCATATGGTGTACAGTATCTCCACCTCATTTGTTGAGAACATGACGTTCTATTGAGGAATGGAGATGGACCTTTCATATGGTGTACAGTATCTCCTCCTCATTTATTGGGAACATGACGTTATATTGAGGAATGGAGATGGACCTTCCATATGGTGTACAGTATCTCCTCCTCATTTGTTGGGAACATGACGTTATATTGAGGAATGGAGATGGACCTTTCATATGGTGTCCAGTATCTCCTCCTCATTTGTTGGAACATGACAATATACTGAGGAATGGAGATGGATCTTTTCTATAGTATACAGTATCTTAACCTCATTTCTTGGAAAGATTATTTTGAGGATTGTGGATTAGCAACTTTTCAAAGGACACACAGTATCTCCACTGTTGAGATACAAGAAAACTTGAAAATGATGTTATGAAAAAGTCTATCTCCATTTCTCAATATCATTCAATCCTCAACAGGACAATGTTTCCAATAAATGAGGTGGAGGTGCTGTACACCATACAAAAGGTCCATCTACAGTTTGCAGTATTTGATGTACAGTATCCACCCACCTTGTTGGGAAAATTAATATATATGTTAAGGAATGGAGATGGACCTTTCATATGGTGTACAGTATCGCCTCCTCATTTGTTGGGAACATGACGTTATATTGAGGGATGGAGATGGACCTTTCATATGGTGTCCAGTATCTCCTCCTCATTTGTTGGGAACATGACGTTATATTGAGGAATGGAGATGGACCTTTCATATGGTGTCCAGTATCTCCTCCTCATTTGTTGGGAACATGACGTTATATTGAGGAATGGAGATGGACCTTTCATATGGTGTACAGTATCGCCTCCTCATTTGTTGGGAACATGACGTTATATTGAGGAATGGAGATGGACCTTTCATATGGTGTCCAGTATCTCCTCCTCATTTGTTGGGAACATGACGTTATATTGAGGAACGGAGATGGACCTTCCATATGGTGTCCAGTATCTCCTCCTCATTTGTTGGGAACATGACGTTATATTGAGGAATGGAAATGGACCTTCCATATGGTGTCCAGTATCTCCTCCTCATTTGGTGGGAACATGACGTTATATTGAGGAATGGAGATGGACCTTTCATATGGTGTCCAGTATCTCCTCCTCATTTGTTGGGAACATGACGTTATATTGAGGAATGGAGATGGACCTTTCATATGGTGTACAGTATCTTAACCCGGTTTGTTGTATACCTGAGCTCTTGAGGTAAGTATATTGACGATGCTCTCAAAAGACAATAATGAAAATTTGCCCATCTTTTTTTAGTAGTTCGAAGATGTTACATTAGTGAGAGAATTTTTTTTTGTCCTTTAAAGAATAGTGCATCCTGTGTGCAATTATAGAACGAACAGTCCATTTTTTTTTACTATTCAAACATTAATCAAGACTTTTCCAGGTCAGTTTACAATAGTTAAGAAATAAAATGGACACCCTTACTTTGCTGGTCTACGATGTATAATGAAGTCTTCTTCTATTAGGTGGGGTGAAGTTCTGCTGATTTTTCTTCACTTTCAGTCAACCTCAAAGAAACCTGTGATTTGTGTATGTTGGTTTGCTGTACCACCCCCACCAACTTATATCTATTAATCTCTTTAGCACCACAAACTTAGCAGTGAAGGAAGGGTGGGGGGGTAATGTATGTATATACTGCTGGAGACTTGCTGCTTTACCACACCTTGGCAAAGCAAATGTTTACCCTGACCTTGAACTAAAATCAAAACATGAGGCCCTACATTTTGGTCTAATACTCACCTGTGCCGCTTTCTAGAGAAGATTCCTCCTTAATTATTGTTGTAATTATTTCACCTTCTTGCATAGGCAGCTGATTACCCCCCACATACGTCTCTTCCTCCTCTTTTTTGACCTCAGAAAACAAAAAGGGTTTTTCACTGGTGTGAATTCTCTGGTGTTCAACAAGTTCTTGTACATTTTTGAAGGACTTCTTGCACTCAGAACAAGAAATGGGCGGTTCACTGGTGTGAGTTCTCTGGTGTAGAACCAGGTCATGTTTGTTCATGAATGGTTTATTGCAGTGCCGACAAGGAAATGGGCCCTCGTTGGTGTGGGAGCTTTGGTGGAAAACAAGAGCGCGTTTTCGGGTAAAACCTTTCCCGCACTCCAAACAAAAAAATGGACCCTTCCCCGTGTGCGTCCTCTGATGTCCGCTGAGAGAGGAGATTGATATGAAACCTTTTCCGCATTCAGAACATGAATATATCTTATTGTCTGTCTTTGTTACTGTATCTAAATTATTAGAAGATGATTCCTCGAGTTTGGAATGCTGTGAAGATCCATCTGCACTGTGATAGCTTGGTTGGATATTTGGGAAAATAGTATGCAATTTATCATTGGATTCCTTGGAATTAAACACATCTGTTGCTCTCAGCATACGACCAGGTCTATGATGTATATATTGGGTACCAAGGCTTGCTCCTGAAGAATATTGTGCCATGCCATTATCTTTGTTATATTCTGAGGATAATATAAGGTGTCCCTTTGGGGTATTCCAGCCATCGTGTCCACCTATTGGAAATAATTTTTTAAATCACTAATAACATTATGCTCTTTCTTCATGCAATCAGGAAACACGGATGTTGATCTAGGAGACAAGTGATCCCAGAGCTCTCGGATGGAATGATATCAATACAAAGATAGAATTCAAAAATATCTTACAATATAACCCAGTATCTCCTTATTTGCTGGAATCACAATGTTATATTGAGGAATGGAGATGGACCTTTCATATGGTGTCCAGTATCTCCTCCTCATTTGTTGGGAACATGACGTTATATTGAGGAATGGAGATGGACCTTTCATATGGTGTCCAGTATCTCCTCCTCATTTGTTGGGAACATGATGTTATATTGAAGAATGGAAATGGATCTTCATATGGTGTCCAGTATCTCCTCCTCATTTGTTGGAAACACAACGTTATATTGAGGAATGGAGATGGACCTTTCATATGGTGTACAGTATCTTCTCATTTGTTGGGAACATGACATTCTATTAAGGATTGGAGATGGACCTTTCTGATAGTGTACAGGATCTCCTCCTCATTTGTTGGGGACATGACGTTATATTGAGGAATGGAGATGGACCTTTCATATAGTGTCCAGTATCTCATTTGTTGGGAACATGACGTTAAAAGAGAAGGGAGTGGTGACTGACGGTCACTGCTCTCCTCTCTATGCAGACCAAAAGTGATCAGTGGTCATTTGATCGCTCAGTTCTTGGGCTTAGCGCTGACATGCGACAGCTGCAGCATCACATCATGCTGTAGTGTAGAGGTCGGTATTCAATGTTTATTTTTTATATCATTTTTTTAGTTGCTCGGAGTTGGACTTTAATAATGATGTACAATCAAGAGATATCCGGTAACATTTACCTACAAACGAATGCCCAATATGTACAGTTTCATTAACGCGTGCCAAATGAGCAACACTGGGTTCCAGCGTGAAGGTTTGTTTTACATTTGGCATGAAGCAGTTAATCTTCATGAAGTAAAATAATAATCTGAATTGCTGCATATCATGTGGAGTACTTACCGGCACTACTATCTTGATAAGTTTCCTCCTTTATTATGGTCGCAATCGCGTCACTTTTCTGCACAGGCAGCTGATCGCCCCTCACACGCATCTCTTCTTCAGCTTTCTTGGACTCGGAAAAGGACCGGGGCTTTTCACTGGTGTGAGTTCTCTGATGTTCAACAAGTTCTTGTTTATTTTTGAAGGACTTCTTGCAGTCAGGACAGGAAAGTGGTGGTTTACGGATGTGCAATTTCTGGTGCTGAAGCAGGTCGTGTTTTTTCATGAATGGTTTATTGCAATACAGGCAAGGAAAGGGGCCCTCTTCGGTGTGGGAGCTCTTGTGAAAAATGAGAGCGCGTCTCCGGGTAAAACCTTTCCCGCACTCCAAACAAAAAAATGGACCCTTCCCCGTGTGAGTCCTCTGATGTCCGCTGAGAGATGAAATTGACGTGAAACATTTTCCGCATTCAGAACAGGGAAATGTCTTGTCTTTATTTGTAATAGTATCCAAATTATTTGAAGAAGATTCCTTGGGATTAGAAGATTTTGAGGAGTCATCTGCTCTGTGAAAGCTTGGCTGGACATTTGGAATAATAGTTCGTGATTTATCATTGGATACCTGGGAATTAAACCGATCTGTTGATATCTCCACATCGTCAAGTCTGTGATGTATATATTGGGTACCAGTCCTAAATCCTGGAGGATATTGTGCCACGCCTCTATTTTCTTCATTGAAATCTGGAGGTAGTATAAGATGTCCCCCTGAGGTATTCCTGCCATCGTGTCCACCTATTAGAAATAGTTTTTTTATTAATAATACTAACATTGTTTAAATTTTGTAGTCATATGTCATATATGTTGGTATAGTTATCATCTTTTTCCACCTCCTTTGTTGGGAACATGACATTATATTGGGGTATGGAGATGGACCTTTCATATAGTGTCCAGTATCTCCTCCTCATTTGTTGGGAACATGACGTTATATTGAGGAATGGAGATGGACCTTTGATATGGTGTCCAGTATCTCCTCCTCATTTGTTGAGAATACGACGTTATATTGAGGAATGGAGATGGACCTTTCATATGGTGTCCAGTATCTCCTCATTTTTTGGGAACATGACGGTATATTGAGGAATGGAGATGGACCTTTCATATGGTGTCCAGTATCTCCTCCTCATTTGTTGGGAACATGACGTTATATTGAGGAATGGAGATGGACCTTTCATATGGTGTCCAGTATCTCCTCATTTTTTGGGAACATGACGTTATATTGAGGAATGGAGATAGACCTTTCATATGGTGTACAGTATCTCCTCCTCAGTTGTTGGGAACATTAATTTATTTTGAGGAATGGAGATGGACCTTTCATATGGTGTACAGTATCTCCTCCTGATTTTATGGCCAAGTCAGCTGATGAGGAAGGTACACCTATAATGTTCCTAAGGCTCCACTCCAGGCAAAATATAACCCTTCCCATCCATCCTTTTCTAACCTATCCTGTGGGGTTTTTATTTTTTCACGTGAAGCAAATTATACTCACCTAAGTCCCCCATCCAGGTCCCACACTGGTACCATTTGTACGTGCGGGGGACCTCTAATCCAGGATTGCAGGCTGACCCCCCTGCGATGACCTCACTCCTCTTCTGGATCCTAAGAGGACCTGGCCACTTGGCAGGCTGATCCCTTAATGTCCCCTTGCAATTACATCACTGCTCTACTGGAACCTGAGAGGACCTGGCCACTGGGAAATCAAAGGGAAGTGTTCACATCACACGGACAGTAACGTGGACACCCGAAGAAGGACCTCACATGTGTAATTGAGGAAGACAGAAGACTCATGACTGGAGATTGGGGACCTCAAGTGTTGATTATTATGGAGATTTAGAGTTTTGCTTTTTTCGTTTTTTACTGCCAGCAACCAGCTAGGTTAACTT